>NW_017274993.1:54763-96530 GCF_001594065.2 Cyphomyrmex costatus | reverse complement strand
ATAATAATAATATAATAATAATATTATAATAATATAATAATAAAATAATATAATATAATAATAATATATAATATAATAATATAATATAATAATATAATAATATTAATCATAATGATTCTTCTTCTTCTTCGAATATTAATGGTCTTGGTCTTAAAAATGATATGATGCATGAGGCGAGACGAAACAGAAACAGAAACTATGAAGTTTGTAGAGCTACAATCAGCTACAACTTACAGCGCCACTAGAATGAGATAGCATGATTTTTTCTCTCTCGCACAATTTCGACGAATAATGGCGGACTTCACGTGTCCAGACTCTTATTAGAGGGTCACTAGTACTAGAGTACGCATCGTCGGAAATTTGAGGAGTGGGGGTAATCCTATCTAGAAAAGGACGCACTCATTTGGACTGTTTCGTTCTCTCTCGTTTCGCGCATGCGTATAGCCGTATACTCTGAGATAGGGGATCGAAAGAAAGAATAAGGAATTGAAAGAGCAACTCTTGCCATGGGGAAACCCTTAACCTTATCAAAGTCAATTCTTTGTTTGATTCCAAAGAGATCAGGCTTATCCGGTCATTCTTGGAAAGCTAAAAGTTTCTTTCCGCGAGACTTTAACTAAACCATGTGAATTTGATTATCTTCATAAGAAACAATCCGGTGGTGCTGGTCAATATGCTCGCATAACTGGAATTATAGAGTTATAAGTAAGATTTTTATCATTAATATTTATTGATATTATTCATCGACATCATATTTTCATATATTTTTATTTTAAGGGGGGAACCCCACTTGCAGCGCGAAAAAATCGGTCATTTTCGTGAATTTTTTTAACGCAAACTACTAAACTTTTTTAAAAGATCAATATATCATCTTAAAGTACATACATTGAACACCTTTCAGTAATTTTTTTATTGAAAAATATTTCATGGTTGCTGTACAAATGGCTGTCAAAGAACGTATGTTGAAATTTATACATTTTGCGGTGACCAACATTGCGACGCACAGGATCATCCGAAACACAAAATTTTAATGGGTTTAGTTAAATAACAACATAAACTAGTCTTTAATCGATGGATTTAAAAAAATAATCATTTTTGACAAAATGGCGGACAGTCAAAGTCAATGGTACGATATTCACTGAAAAAAAACGGTCGTCTTTTGGCTATAAAACGGGCAATTTTTTTCGAAAAATAAAATCGAACGATTAAAGACTACGTTTTTATGTATTGAATAAGCCTGCAAATTTTCAGAAAGATCGGATCAGTAGTTTCCGAGTAATTTTGGTCACCGATTTTAAAAATGCTATTTCGAGAAAAACGCGTTTAAAGTTTCAACTTCAGTTTACACGAAGAAAACAATTTTTTTCTTAAAACTTAGAGTCATCTATTCCGGGTTCATACAGTAGCTCTTTCACCGTTGATGCCGCTTCTAAAAATTCAATTTGCTACTGTCTTCTCTTCATTCGTCCTTCGCGAGCGCGGCAGACGGCAGACTAACTAGTTCTCTACGCAACGGATTCTTCTCTTTCAACGCTCATATCTCAGTCAATTTTGCTCGGATCGATTTGAAATTTTTAGGACGTATTCTCAGATATTTATACTTTAAAAAAAAAATGCAAAAAACAAAATCGATTTTTTTCAAAGTTACAAGTGGGGTTCCCCCCTTAATGTTTTTTTCATTGAAGAAAATTTTGTTTTTTCAGTCTTTACCACCTACGAAAAATACAAATATCGAATTTGTGGACGAAACTATAGGTACCAACGTCTCGAAACGTTCCAGGTGTAGAGAGAGATTTCAGAGCAATATGTGGAAAGTGTTTGCTCAGTGTGGTCACAGACTCGCTGGTATTAGATTTAGGTTAATCAACGGCATGCATCTGCCAATTCTTCATAATTAGCCTTCTGCCTAGCTGCGCAAGGTGTTGTTAACGCATTTTATCTTATAATAAATAAAACCGTAATTTTTATATTTTTATTGCGTACACAGTAACAAACTACAAAAAATACATAAAGTAATGAATAATAAGAAACATAATATTTAATATTATAATAATTTTTAATATCTACTGCTTTTTGGTACTGAGTGTAGTAAATAATATTTGAAAAAACTTTAAGATCTTTTAACATGTATGCAATTTTAGTTTTACTGATTTTAAAAAAGTGTTAATTTGTTGTTCCTCGTTCTTACTCTTGGAGTAAAACTTATACATGTTGCAGTTTCATGTTTTAGACGTATGTTGAAAAAGATTTTCAAAATTAGTCTTATCAATTGCTTCGATGATCAAATTTTTGAGGAAAGGTATGATTATCAGTGTGGTATTCTACGGTAGGAGATCGCAGGATCGCTGTGGGGATCGGAGGATCGCTAAGGTCCACAAATAATAATCGAACCGATTATATAATAAAAGGCTCTTTATTCAGCTCTTATACCAGGTATAGAAATATTTGGGCGTGATGCGCTAGGTTCAGTCAAATATGTATGAAGGGACTTTTGGGGTGCCTTTCGACGCGTCTGTGAATAGATTTTTGTGGGGTGCCTTTCGGCACCCACGGGGGGGGGGGGAACTATTCTTCAGATGAGTCTGAACCGAAGAGTTCCCTAAGTTGCAGGCGCTTGGCCTTGCTGGCCTTGTGCAGGCGCCCCGGTGTTCGGGGGCGCTTCTTCGATGTCTTGGGCAGAGGGCTGATCGGCTCAGGCAGCGGAGATGGCCGCGGCAGAGACCTCAATGGCCGGCCGGCCTGGCTTGCCACCGATGCGGATGTCACTGGCTGCGGCTGCTGCAGAGGTTGCTCGTCGGTCTGCGTGGCAGTAGACCTGGTGGCCACTCGTCGCCTCCGAGGATCACTGGGAGCTTTCTCCGGACTGCCCTCCAGCAGCGTCAGATGCCAAGGGAGAAAGGTGATCCCTGGCGTCCAGTGGTTTCTCCGTCCTGGGATGTCCGTCGGTTGTGCTGGTTGTTGTCGCTGCGGCTGGTATGCATATATGTAATACTACTATATGGCTAGTGCCTATAAGAGGGAGTGAGAGGAAGCGGTCCCAGAACCACGGTGCGGGAATATATATTTCCCTCTCTTTCTAAGAGTACTTTGAGTGTTGTGCGCATGCGTTGGATTGATTGCATCCGCCAATAGGAAAATAGAGTGCGATCAATGAGATGACGCGAACAGGTTATGCTCGTTATGCTTATTAGATGTGTGCTGTTGTACACAGGCAAAAATGGTCAAGATATGTTATTTATGTGGCAAAAAGCCTAATGCGCCTAATACGACTGAAAACATTAGTTTGCATAGGTATGAAATAGGTATTAGTTTGCACTGATTATCATGAAATTTCTGTAAGGGATTGCACTGTATTCTTATATACATAACGGCAATTTTGAAAAAGTTTATTTCATAAAATTAGGATTAATTTATTTATTCCGACTAAACTGACTCTGTTAACTGTAACAAGGTTATACCCTGAAGCGGAATCAATCACTTTTTCCTTCTTCCTTACACATATATGTATATTTATCCTTCTATTTATTATTGATGGAGGGGATGAATCCGACGCATGCGCACAACGTTCAAAGTACGCTGAGAAAGAGAGAGAAGTATATTCCCGCACCGTGGTTCTGGGACATGGACTTCTCTCTCATCTAGCCATATAGTAGTATTACATATATGCTGGTATGCGACACCTTTCCTCGCGGTCGGGATGCCCGGAGGACCTGGAGGGCCCCGTTTCCGTCGTCGCGGCAGTCTGGCGGCTACTTGTCCCTGCGGTTGGTGAAGGTAATAGGGGGCTCCCGAGGGAGCTTACCCTAGTGATGCAGAGGCTCGCTCTGCAAGACAGAGGCCTGAAAAATGGGCTCGCCCTAGAGGCCTGTAAAAAGGCTCACTCTGAGCGTCAGAGGCCTTGTGTTGACCACAGGCACACTCTGGAGGTTACGTTGGATCAACTCAACACTAGCTAGAGGCCCAGAGAGCTCCTCTCCAAGTGCAGGAAGATCTGCTGGGTGGTCTCGCTGCTTCGTATATATCCCCGTGCGGAATACTCTTGCACACGGGCGAACGCTCGACCGCGTGGCTCTCACGCGGCGGCGGTCGGAACTCCCGCCGGGCGGTATAGGCGCCAGGCGTTCGGCTAGCGCCGGCGCTCGCGCCTCAGGGGCGGCGCGCTCGCGTCTCGCTTGCTGCAGTTCTGAAGAACTACTCGGTCGCGGCGGACGCGTTTCGGTTGGGTGCTTTCTACCGTATATTTTTGAAAGTGTTGCCGACTTTGACCGTGCTTTGTTTTGTCCTATTTATTTGTTCGTTTTCATATTTTTTTTCGATTTCCATTGAGACGTGATCTGGCAGTATTGCCTTTCCATTATTGGGAGGCGTGGTGCCATAAGTTAGAATTACTCGATGCGTGTCCGCGGCTGAGCTCGTCTCGATTGCTCGTCATCTTGCACCCTTCGACGACTCGGGCTCTCATGACGCACGTTATTGCGACGTGACGACGTCGTAGATGCAGGCGCCCAGATACCGGTCGAGCAACGCCAATCTCGCGGGCATTGCATCATCCGTTCGTTAGACATTTAAATACGATTTTCATTTGCGACGTGACCTGGCCGTATTGACCTACCTATTATTTGGAGGCAGGAGCCATTAACTAAAGAAGAAGTCTCGCCTGCTGGTATTGTGGCGGAGGGGCCGCCACAATCAGTATTAAATATGTGTGATGGAAGACAGTGTTCAGACTAATGTATTAAAATATGTAATATATTTTTGTTTTAAATAATATGTTTTTGTTCAATAGCTAATTAATGCCAATTTTTTAACAAATATAAAAACTATAAATAAGTTCAAAATAAGTTATATTCAAGTATGAGTTATTAAGATGATATAGAAACAAAGAAATTACTACCATGTAATGTTATTTATGACAAGGATATAATTATATAAAACAACGAAAGAATAAGAATATGATTATTGAATACTGATTTTCAACTATTTATTTTATGTATAAGAAATATCTATATATATATGTCGTAGAGATGGGCACAGGAAGCTAGTAAGTAAGACTTGAATATCCTCCTTGATATACCACACCACGACGGGAGTGAAAGACACTATAAAAATCTGTGGAATAAAAACTGAAAAGTAAAATACTTACAAATAATCAGCAAATTTATTAGGCTTCCAGCCGCCAAAATATCCGCAGAAATTGCCACGGATCGTAACCTCGGTTTAAGCCTTGAATGCTTATTTGAACTTACTCGAGTTCATCTTTCTTTAGCCTTCTCACAGGTACCTGGAGGATCAAAATTCTCACTCCCACCATTGGGGGATCGTTGCACGTCTACTTCGTAGAACGTACGCTTCTCGACCTTCGAGAATCTTCTCTACATTTCGGTCGCTATGATGTAGCGATTAGGCTACTGCCTCACTTCATTATTACACAGGCTACGAGCCTCACTTGAGCTAAAGCTCCTCGCGCGGATTATCAATAAATCAACGTTAACCAGAGAATGTATTTCTCACTACAGAAATACCAAGAACCCTAAGTGCCGGCCGGCGTCTAAACAAGATGGCTAACGAACGTACAACGACCACACGAAGAAGAAGCGTGGACAAAGAAACAAGGCGTTCAGCGCCTCGCTCGGTCTTCCCGAGCATCACTTGGTTAATCGATCATAACGGTCGTCGAGTTACCGACCAACAACATGTGCTCACCGCCGTGCGCGCGACCTTTAACTCTAAACAGTTTTGATTAAATCTTAAAGTTTTTTCTGCTATCTTACACACTATAATAACATTATGTGAAGCTTGACACAAACCACCTCGATTTTTTTGCTGTAAAAGTTTATCAGTACGACATGTATCTAATTTTTTTGCCTTATTTTAAATAAGCAACTGTTTACAATGTAAGCAATTAATTTTTTTGGTAACGGTTTCTAGCTGCAGAACCAGCTATGATATGTATGTAATTACTTGTAAAGTACATATATTTAGTAAAGCACCAATTGTTTTGCGGAAAATAATCATGATCCATAAAAACATTTTCAATTTCTTGCTCATTTTTCACAAACACATCACATGATTGAATATGAAGTAATACGGTGTCATCCTGCGGAGTACAATTTGCACTTGAAGAAATGAGACATATTTTTTGTGAATAATATTTTTCGAAAAGATAATTGGAACTGTTTAGCACTAGGATTATTGTTGCAGCCATTCATCCGTCTAATTAGCACAAACCAAGTTTCAATGTGATCCTGCGACAGTTTATACGTTAGTAAAAACTCTATTGTATTTTCGTAAAATAGCTTTTCCGCTAGAGCAATACTATTTTGTAAATCGATAATAAATCTAATAAATCCTGTTTTTCGAATACTTCGAAGTATAAAAGTATCTTGAATTTTTAAAGATTTAATGTACGAAATAAATTCCTTGATTTTATCTTTCAGAATGAGTAGATTATCTCTAGTTATTGCTTTTTTCATTTCTGTTTTAGCTTATAAACTTTTAGAATTTAGTAAATCAAATGTCATTTAACATTTTACAAAATATTGCCGTTCCTGAAGCTGCAGCAAATTGAGGTAATTTCAAATCATGTTCCAAAAACTGAAGTGTATTACATACCGAAGTACTGAGCACTTGCACTGCTAAACTGACTTTCATCTTTTCATTGTTAAAGTCAATATGTCTGTATCTAATTTTAACTGCAGGATATAACTTTTCTGCGTCTTGTAAGAAAACTAATTGTTCAATATATTTCCAACTAATCGTTCGACCGTCCTTATCATTTAAATTATATTTAGCAATAGTATTCCTAACAAGCTTGATCATGTGGCACGCAATTCTTGGCAAAGAGCAATTCTTGGTATAGGAGAGCCCTTAACCATATCAAACTCAAGGCTTGTCCGGTCATGTAATGATGAAACTTTTCTCGTTCGACTCGTTCTTTCTTTCGATCCCCTCTCTCAGAGTATATGACTATACGCATGCGCGAAACTAGAGAGAACGAAAAGGCCCAAATGAGTGCGTCCTTTTCTAGATAGGATTACCCCCACTCCTACAATGCATACTCTAGTACTACTATCTCTATGGTGACGACAGTGACGTCGGTGACAATGACCAATTTGCAGTGTGGCGTGCGGTATCACTAAAAATCGGGACAAATGGCGTCCCGCTTAAGATTCTTTCGGGACGTCTTTAAAAGAGTCGAAAATCGGGACTTCCCGCAAAATTCGGGACGGTTGGCCACCCTAGCCGCATACCAAGTTTTAGTTTTTCATAACGGGTTTTCGCCCTACCTGTCACTCGGATTAGCGAGTGTCGCGTGATGCGTAGTACGCTCGGTGCGCTTAGTTATCGCATAAAGGATTATTTGACAAAAAAAGGGCGATTTAATCGGGATAGCGCGATATGATTGCGCGTAAGGCGCGCTAGCCAACATTGCCCTGCCTCCATGCACATTGCTGCATCTGATTAAATCGGGAAATTTGTATATTAATTAGCCGGCGCGGGTTGCCCGGGAGGTGGGTGCTCTCGCGTAAGCGCGGCGCTACAAAGAGTTAATGCAGGCACGTAGGCGAATCGTACGGCGCGCAACAATAAGTGCGAGAGAGAGACAAATTTAAGGGGCGGAAATTCTCGCTGAAAAATCGTGCCGGACGTAATAGTAATAATTGAAAAATCTTTAAAATAGATCAAATAAAATCCAAAATTAACAAATTTCTTTGTTAAAAAATATCTTACCTGTCAAATTGGTTGTTGAACAACTGGCTTTAACACTATATACATCTGCTTATAAATTTGTTGTAAAACATGAAGTGTCTACTGTTGAAATGTTTACCAAAATAAGTTTTTATAAATATATTTGTGAAGACTCAATAAATTTAAAAATACTTAAAAGAATAGGGCTACGAACCAAAAATTCGTTAAAATATAAAATTCTTAGTAAATAAAAACTGTCATTTAGTTAAAAATATAAAGTTTAATTAAACAAACGTTTCGACCTCTTATTAGGTCATTATCAACCGTTACAGTTAACAACTTTCGATCTTTTTATAACATTGATAATAACCTAATAGGAGGTCGAAACGTTTGTTTAATTAAACTTTGTATTTTTAACTAAATGACAGTTTTTATTTACTAACAATTTTATATTTTAACGAATTTTTGGTTCATAGCCTTGTTCTTTTAATTATTTTTATAAATAATTTAATAAATAATTCAAATATAAATAAGATAAAAGACAACGAGTTTAAAATAAATACAAAGAACATTCGATATAAAATTTAAGCCATATTATAGATTTATTTTATTATTTAATAAGTAATGATAATAGTAAGTAATGATAATAGTCTGCTTAGAATTGACCCATAAATTGCATTAAAAATATTTTAATTGGAAGATTACTTTATTATCGGTATAAAAGGGATTTTCCGCTTATAGCTTAACGTAGTGTAGTTTTCAATATCCTCGGCGATTTCCAGGATCGCTCTGTCCTGTCGATAAAAAAAAAAACATTACCCTTTTGATAAAAATCATATCCGTATGTGGCATTTGAGTTGGGGTCTACCTTCGCTCGTGCATTGAGTAATGCGTCTGGTTCGGCTTTAACTCTGCTAACTGCACTGGCGATATGCACGCACGTGTACTGTATGTCGTGTCCCTGCAGACTCATCGTTTTAATGGGAGCACTGGCGCACCGATCGGCGATCGATGTATGTACATATGTACGCGCGATAAGCAGCGCTGGCTGGTCTGGCGAATTTTCGAGATACGCGCGTTTTCTGTCAACTCTCCCTCTCTTTTATTCAGCAGGGATATTTATGTTGAACACGCGATCATTTTTGCCAGGCGCCACGGGATTATTAACGCACTGACGTCGCACTGCGCCATTCCGGCCGCAGCATGTCTAATCGACTGTGTATATGCGCGGCTGGCTGCGGTTTCGCGTTCGCGGAGTCGTCGGGCGAGTTAATCACTCGTTGGAATACTGCGAACGCGATTGCGACATTTTTGCGGATCGCGAACGAGCAAACGACGGCGAGCCCCGCGTATTCTACACACGGGAATGCTTAATCCCCCCCGTACGTCTCGTCGGACGTTCTCCTTTTTTTTCGCCCTGTTGCCAGTCGCGAGAACCACTATATGTATGTGCACGGTGAGCATCAGAATGCAATTTATATACGTTGTTAATTGCGATACAGCGGAGTCCAATGTTTCATAAAAGGAGATTAAGAAAATGTGTGGATAGATTAAATTTGATGATGATCCTCATATGTTTTTTTTAGTAGATTAAATGTAGTAAGAAAATTATATTTATAATAGATATTTATAGGAAAGTCTTTATTGCACACGTGATATTTCTATAATTCAAAAGCGTGGCAAAGATCTTTCACAGTTATGACTCTTTTGCTTTCTTAGGATTCTGACGTACAATATTATAATAGACATACTTATGTTTTTGTAATGATGTATAACATGTTCAGTTTTATAATAAACCGGACACCATCGTTTACAAACAGGATAATTTTCACGTTTTATTTAACATTTTTTAATATCATGCCATAAATAAAATAATTTTGCAGTATGTTATTTTATTTTAGCTCTTTTACTTACTATCAGATACTTTTTATCAGAAATAAGAATAAGTAGGAGAAAGAATCCTACTTTCTCTTAAAGTAGATTTTGATCTTTGTGGCAATTACATCGCCATTATTTTACAGCCAAAAACTTTAAAGATTTAAAGATTATTTGTGTTCCGAGAAGTTGCGAGAGAATACACAAATATCGGAGACCTGCTCAAATATTGAGTAGAAAATTAGTACATTGTGTAACGAGTGCAGGGGATTAGTTGTTTATTGTGCGTAGACTCGAGCGCCGTTTTAGTTTATACCGGCGGCGGCGTTAGAGCAAAAACAGAATGGCGGCGGCGAATTCGCCGAAAATTTTCTCTTTCGGCGGCGGCAGCGGCGAATAGCGACGTAGTATATATCTACACCGGAAAAAAAATAGTTGACTCAACTAAATGGTCACGGGCTATCTAGCAAATATTTAGTTGAGTCAACTACTTTTTTTCTCAGTGTATATATTTTAAATAAAAGAATTAAATTCTAAATTATTCAATAATCAAATTTAGTAGATATATTTGGAAATCAAAAAACAAATATACATTTTATTTTACATCATTTGTTATATCAGAGCTCTTTTATATCATGCATGATTAATGCGCAGTGAATTTGGTACGACGGCTTCGACACAAGTCCGCATGCATACTCATTCATAAATACACGGTTTTTTCTATTCCGACAGTTGAGACGTTAGGCGACAAAAAACGGACCGCGGCGCAGTACGGTCACGACAAGGTACACGGCCCTGCTTTGACACTCGTGACTAACGAACGACCTATTAGGGCCCGTATTCGATTGGGGGTACGTTCCCTTCCACCGCGCCGTGATCCTTACGAACCGACACCGCGTCTTCACTTCTCTCGCGACTATCGTACAGTTTACTTAAAATCGTTGTCTCCGAGCAGTGTCATTCAAGCCGATCGCGACTCAAGAGTTCTTCTCTCTAGGCGTTGTCGCGTATCCGTACCAAATCACAATAAATCTGGGCAACATCTCTTAAAACTCAGGGCATCAGCCCCTAAGCGTTGTCGACACACCAGTCGAATCAAACCATTATGCGAACATATTCCGTCACAACAGCGATGTGACATACAAAAGCGAACATTCGTCGTCGTAACATAAAGTGTATCGTGGCAATGCGAACGAGTTAGCCAGTAATGCGTGGTTAAGACCTAGTGACCGATATTGTTACCATTCAGAAATTAATAAAGACTACAAAACGAAAGTGCAAGTGTATTTTTTATTACATTGTGCTGAATCCTATGGAACATTTATCCGAGACTGAAGCGAAACCACAGTGTGAATATTAGTTTATTCCCGCTGACGACAGAACATTTTGGTGTCTCCTGTTAGATACGGATCACATATACGGCTAGATCGGAGAACACGAGTTCATCTCAAACATCAGAGGTTTACTTGGCGATCCATCGTCCATCAGAGAAGCGATACTCGAATGCTTCATATACACCAAGCCACATTTTCAGTATTGGCCTTACAAACGTAATTATTCGCTACTAAACATTTAGTAGCTCTGCAAACCAAAATAAGTCTTTCGTTATCAATCTGACATTAAATACACAATAATGGCTGATAGAGTCAAACTTTTTGTCCAAAAGAAAACTTCTCTCAAATCTCAAATCATTAATTTCTCAAATGCTCTCGACAAAGGTAATCTTAATAAAGCCGTATTAAAGCTACGGATCACGCGATTAACACATTTATACATTGCATATAAAGAATATAATGACGAACTCGCGATTTTAGATCTGAACGATACGCATCATGACGAGCTTGCAACTATTCAGGAAAGATTTTGTAATCTCGCGAGTAAAATCGAAACCATTTTAAACGCGGCAAACACGCCGACGAACGGCATGACAAATGGCGAAGTACAAGACGATCAAACAGAGAATCGTATGATTATAAAATCTCGGCGTTTAAAACTACCCGAGCCACCTTCGATGGCAGTTTCGAAAATTGGCAGTCATTTAAAAACGCGTTTCGTAACATAGTAGATTCGAAAACGGATTTATCCGATGTTGACATATTGCATTATCTCAAATCAGATTTATTCGGGAAAGCTGCCAATAAGACAAAGATCTTCGCGATCGACGGAATAAATTATTTTAAGGCTTAGAAATTGCTAGATCCCAATAAACACTCAATGGTATAAATATGATATAATATACGTACCTATGGTATAGAATTGGTATAGGTAAAAATAATCAACGATTATTATACCGTGTAACAGTATACAGTTAAATAATATAATAAATATACATTTTTTAAACGTTTTCAGTATACTCAATATACACATTATAGTAAAAATATGGTATAAATATAGTATATGATATACGTATAAGAATATACATTTAAAAAGCTTAATAAATATACATGTTTTAAACGTTTTTAATAAACCTAATGTATATAATAGACATTCAATGGTATATTATACGTATTGAAAATTCAGAAATGGTATACGTAGCAATAATAAATGATTATTATACCATATAACAGTATACGTTAAAAAACTGTAATAAATATACATTTTTTAAACGTTTTCAGTATACTCAATATACACATTATAGTAAAAATATGGTATAAATATAGTATATGATATACGCGTATAACAATGTACATTTAAAAAGCTTAATAAATATACATGCTTTAAACATTTTTAATAAACCTAATTTATATAATAGACATTCAATGTTATATTATACGTATTGAAAATTCAGAAATGGTATACGTAGCAATAATAAATGATTATTATACCATATAACAGTATACGTTCAAAAACTGTAATAAATATACATTTTTTTAACATTTTCAGTATACTCAATATACACATTATAGGAAAAATATGGTATAAATATAGTATATGATATACGTATAAGAATGTACATTTAAAAAGCTTAATAAATATACATGTTTTAAACATTTTTAATAAACCTAATTTATATAATAGACACTCAATGGTATATTATACGTATTGAAAATTTAGAAATGGTATACGTGTAATATACAATGTAATATACGTGTAAGTATACAAAACTGATTTTATTCGTTAAAAAAACAATACACGGAAAAATGATTTAATTTGAAGGGTGTTGAAAACGTTTATTAGTTGTATAATATTGTAGTCGTAAAAACGTATATGTAAAATATTTGTACGAAAATTTATTGACGTTTTAAAGACATATATTAAACCGTTTGTACAATACCGTATTTCCTAAACATTTATAAATAAGAGTTCTTTCATAAATTATATACGTTTTAAATAAACGTTTATCCGACCTATATAAATAAACGTAGAAACACCCTTCAAATTAAACGCGTTTGTCCATATACTGTTTTTTAACGTATAAAATCAGTTTTGTATTATGCAAACGTCATAAAAACGGATATGATTATCGTATATTAAATAATGCTATAAAAATGGTACAAATTTAAACGTTTATCAGATATACTAATGATACATTTTTTATACTATATTTTACGTATAATGCACGTTTAATATAACACCATCGTGTGTTTAATAATCATTTTCGAAACTATCCAAACAGCGTGCGATTATAGCTCAGCGTTAGCGTGTTCGGTTACCACCTCAAAGGTCTTAGGTTCGAATCCCATATCGATGGGATTCGAACCTAAGACCTTTGAGGTGGTAACCTAACACGCTAACGATATCCATATGCGTCTTCAAAAATTATAAAATATCTTATATGTAGTTGTAATTCATAAATTTTATATAAAACTATTATATATTAATTCTATAAGTCTACATAAAAATAATTTAAAAAAAAAAAAACGAATTTTATTTAAAAATTAAAAAAAAATTTTTTTATTCGATTAGAGAATAATTGATTTTAACTTATAATATACCATCATGTGTTTATTGGGTACGTTTAAAACTACGTTCATATATACGTATTTAAAATAGGATGGACTGCGGACATGTCCACAAACTATATATGCTCATCTAATACGTTTATATGTACGTTTTAAAATATATTTATAAATAAGTTTATATATACGTTTAAAACTACGATTATACATACGTATTTAAAGTGGGATGGGTTGCGGACATGTCCACGAATTATATACGTTTGTTTAATACGTTTCTTACACGTACAATACGTATGGTCACATCCGTTTTTATACGTTTCTTATACCAATCTGTGTTTATTGGGATCGGTCGTTCGAAGTTAAGAGAATTTTAATCTCGCGGCATCTTTTTCATTGATCATGTACATAATGCGTTAGAAAAAGGAATCTCCGTCGGCTCTAAACTCGCGGATGATGTCAAACAATACGTTGCGTGCTTTGGGAGTTTACATCACTCCTGAAATAATCGTACACATTTTAAAAGGCAAATTATCGAAATACTGCTGTAGATATATGGGAAACGACCCTTGATATAGACGAGTTCCCGAAGCTGATCAAATTTATGAATCTTTGTATAAATCCGTCGTGTGTGCATCAAACGCGAACGATCAAAAATTGTGGATTCAGAGTAAGAGATAGGTGAACCATCGAACAAAAAGAGACGTCTTTCATCTAATCGGGTGTTCTTATTAAATGTACTGCGGATCTATTAGTATGCAAGGCTGAACGCCACTCGTTGTATATGTGCACAAAAACAAAATAAAATCATTTTAAATATCAAATTTCTTATACATAAAACTTTTTTAAGTTTAATTGCACAACTTATATATCTATTTTATTGATTTTAAATATGTAGATATCTTTTATTAATTTAAAGTTATCATGAATGAATAAGATTTTATTAGATTAACGAACTTCTCATATAGTATGTATATATAATAGATCGACACACAGGATCGACAGACGTGCGAGATTTATGCGACATCTGCAATAAGAGTCGTAACTCCTAACAAATTGTCCAATCACATTTGAAAGACTCGAAAATGAGAATATTAATCGACTGTGATTGGTTAATAAAATGCTTCGAAGCCTTTGTAGCTTCAAGCAGCCTAAGTATTTTTCAATAAATTACAGACGCAATATAATATACTCCAACCAATGTATATAAAATATTTATGGAACATGTATAGCATTTCGCTTTCTTTCGGCGGCGGCGGCAGAATCGGCGAATAATCATTTATCGGCGGCGGCGGCGGCGTGGAGCGACGGCGCATGGTTCTAATTGTGCGACGCTTTGCGCTATAACAAATAAACCCCCACTCGTTACACATAGACTTTTTCATCACGCGTGCACGTAATGTATCCCTATACCGCAACGCTTTTGCGTGCGGGAAATAACCGATAGCTCAAGATGTTGAGTTATTTCTCTAACCTCACTCTTCTGCGCAAAAGCGTTGCGGTATAGGGCACATTACGTGCACGCGTGATGAAAAAATAATAACACGTAGACAAGCACAAGACAAACATAGTTCAAACCGAGCAAAAACAATAAAATAAAGAACATTATGACATTTCTCTAAACGGCATTTAATTTAATATATGTATATTGCATTTAATTGTTAAATTAAACGACCTTATAGTGAAGTTCGATTTCAATTATACTATCTCGTCCGGATGGATATACTTGTAGATATTTAAAGCTCAGATTTGTAAAAAACACAAAAAATTCAAGATTTTTGTATGCTTTATATAAATGTTCATACAAACTAGTGGAAGAAAATTAACCATGAGTACCTAAACATGGCAAACCCAAGGGAAGACAAAACCAACTAATTGATGGCATGGCCATACAATGTTATGGCGCCAGAAGGGCTAAACCTAATATGCGTAATAAATAGGCATTGATATAACAAAAATTATGATTTGCTCAAAATCGTATTCTGAAAGGAAGGATTCCTAGGAATCGGGCGATTATAAAAGCGAGCAAAGACCTTCGATGAACTGGTCCAACCCGCTGTATATGCCTGATCTCTTCTAAATTGACTCCTTTGCTTGTTGCGAAAGAAGTCGAAGTGTGACGTGTAGAGTGTGCCGAGGAAATAGACGTATCGATACCAGCTGTATTCATCTCCAGTTTTACCCAGCGGGTTAACGTCTGAGCTGAGACGGGACCGTGGGGGACCTGATGAGAAATAAAAGGAGAGTCAAAACCTGCATGAAGATCTGAGGTAAAGTTAATGTAAAATTGTAACAAAGAACACACACGTAGCTCTGGTTTATCCAAAAAAAGGTCTGAATGAAAGCAACGGTTGAAATTTACCGATCCCGGAGGTCTTTAATTGCGAAGGAATTCTAATAATCACTGAATCTGGAAAACTCATGTTCGGAATCTGAATAGCGCTATCAGAGTTTGCATCCTCTGAGCAGTAGTAAGAGCTAGGAACGTAATTAACTTTCTCGATAACGTTGCTAATGAGAGAGACTCGTGAGGATATAAAGAGGCTAAATACTCGATTACTGGGGACGGATCCCAGGTATAGTCATAGCGTGGGCGTTGAGGTTTCAAAAACGCAACCCCCTTGAAAAACCTTCAAATCAATGGATGAGAACCTATTTCGTCCGAAGAAATGAGGAATATAGCCAAACGGTTCAGAGTGGCATACACTGATGGAGCAAAGCAATTGATATCCCTTTCCCTGCAGAAAAATCACCACAGTCTAATGGGCTTCGCATATTGTGCTATCGTGGACCTTGAGAGAGAGAGGCGATAAATGAAGATATCCCGTTCTGCGTACCAATTCCAAATCTCGCGAACTAGACCCAATAATAAAGAAAATTTTATTGAACCCATGCGATTAATATAAGAAAGAGCGGTGGCATTGTCTACTCTTAGGAAGATGTCGGAATGTCTTAAATGCGACGCAAAGCATCTTAGAGCGTGGAACACGACTAAGAGCTCCAATAGTTAATATGAAAAAGTTTTTCTTCCGACGACCAGAAACTGTGAGTACGATCTCCACTACACACAGCCCCCCATCCTGTGAGACAGGCATTAGAGAAAATTTCGAGGGCGAAGAGCCCTGATCTGATACTATTCTTCTGAAAAAAATCTTCGGAGACGGCCTTCCACTATAAAAGATCTTGCCTGAGCGATGCAGAGAGGGGCAACTGGGTTTCGAAGTTATCCCCCGACGAAATAAGAGCTAAAAACTTTGTTTTTTCTAATATCTTCGTATACAGCATACCACATTGAACCGCTGGGCGAACAGATATCAGAGCCAATGTAACTCGCTAGGTAGCAAATCTTGCAACGACTCTTGCTTAGCATACTCAAAGTCCTCTGTAAAAGCTTCTCTTTCTTGTCAGAGGGAATGAAAATTGTAAAAAGGTTTGTCTTAAAAAGAAAACCAAGGAATCTGTAGGATCTGGATGGATTAAAAACGCTCTTGCGTTTGCTAACAAAAAACTCTAAGGAGGACAAGAGCTTGACTGTTGCGGAAGTATTATCTAGGCATTGGTTATATGAGGAGGCAGTTAGTAAAAAATGGTCTAGGTAGACCACAGAAAAGAATCCTTTCTCTCTAAGGGATTGTATAACCAGCTCAGTATCTTAGTGAAGATAAAAAGCGCCGATGCCAGGCCAAAGGGCAAGACTTTGAATTGATGGAGCCTATCTTGAAAACGAAAACGCAAGTATTTTCTATCGTCTTGATGAACAGAAACCAGGAAATAAGCACCCACCAAATCAATAGAAGCCAGATAGTCACCCGGCGAGATCAGACAGATTACAGTCTTCCAATCCTCTAACTTGAAGTGTGGAGCAATTATAAAACGATTCAAAGTCTTTAGGTTAAGGATAAACCAACCTCCTGAAGATTTCTTGATGACAAAAAATGAAGATAGGGACTGATTCTTGGAGGCCACGGTCGACTCGATTGCCCCCATATTTAAAAGCCTTGAGATCTCCTGAGAACAAATTTGCTCTTCGAGATTGGACAAATGAACCGTAAGCTCGATAGACTGAGAAGGCGGTTGTTGTGACAGTGGTAGTTTATAGCCTTAAATAGCTTCAAAAACTCTTTGATCCGATGTGATATTTTTCCAGTGGGAAAAGAAAAGGGCTAGCCTACCGCCAATAAGTACCTCCTCGCAGTTCAACGCCTCCTCGACCTCGATTGGGATTTGGCTCTGTAAGAGTGACGACTGGCGCTCGCCTCTGATCTCTTCGATGTTGCCCTTAAATGAGACGCAGGGGCTCGAGCATTTCCCGATTTCGATGGTGCTACCTGTAAGGGCTGCGAAATTAACTCTTGAATTCTTCTAGATACCGACAACGGTTTCCTGACAATCTCTCTGGAAGATTTTTGCATAGAGGCAGCCTTCTCCATTTCTTCGCCAAAAGAGGAACCAAAGATAGAAGCTCCTCCAATGGGTTAGCATCTATCGTACTTTTAGCAATGATGTTAAGTGCAGGCGTGATCTGTGCCCGTCTGGTCCGCGAAAGCTGATGTAAAAAATCCGCCAAAATCTTAGCTCCATCATCAACCTTCGTAACCGCCAAGCGAGCTACGAGCTCTATCGGAAACAACATGCAAAGATTGGTTTAGACGCTTCAAAAATAATGATTTTTATGTTAAAGATAAAGAACGCTCTGACGCGCCGAAAAAATTTAAAGACGAAGAATTGGAGGCATTACTGCATGAAGACCCATGTTAGACGCTAGCTGAACTTGCAGAATTATTAGGAGTTGATCATACAACAGTTTCGAAACGTTTGAAATTATTAGGAATGATTCAAAAGTAAGGACATTAGGTGTGCCGTACGAGTTGAAGCCGAAGACGTCGAACGGCATCTTTTCACGTGTGAACAGCTGCTTCAACGGCAGAAAAGGAAAGGATTTTTGCATCGTATCGTGACTGGTGATGAAAAGTGGATACACTACGATAATCCTAAGCGTAGAAGATCGTGGGGTAAGCCCGGCCATGCATCAACATCGTCGGCAAAGCCGAATATCCATAGTTCGAAGCTTCTGCTCTGTATTTGGTGGGACCAGCTCGGCGTAGTGTATTATGTGCTATTAAAACCGAACGAAACCGTCACGGGAGCTCGCTATCGACTACAATTGATGCGTTTGAGCCGAGCATTGAAGGAAAAACGGCCGCTATACGAGCAGAGACACGACAAAGTGATTTTACAACATGACAACGCTCGGCAACATGTTGCACAATCGGTGAAAATCTACTTAGAAACGCTTAAATGGGAAGTCCTATCCCACCCGCTGTATTCAACCAGACATTGCCCCTTCCGATTATCACCTGTTCCGATCGATGGCACATGGGCTGGCTGAGCAGCACTTCCATTCTTATGATGATGCCAAAAAATGGATCGACTCTTGGATAGCCTCAAAAGACGTGTCGTTTTTCCGACGTGGAATTCAAATGCTGCCAGAAAGATGGGAAAACATAGTGGCTAGCGATGGACAATACCTTCAATGACATATTTTTTTACGACTTTTTAAAAATAATGCATTACTTTTCACGAAAAATCGGTGAGAACTTATTCAAGGTCCCAATACAAAACTCGTAGCTATACCGGAAACAAGAGAAAACAGGTTATGTCGTCATGCCGCCTGTATTCCGCAAATACATTCATACACACCTGGGCGGTTCCGCTAACTCCGCTTGGAATAATAAGTCTGCCTCCGAGGCCTGAGGCGACTCAATGCATGACCCATGAATTAACTGCGCAGAAAAGGAAGAATTAACCACGGGCATCCTAACCTCGCTTTGTGCGAGGATGTCAATCAAGCGTGACATCTTTTTCTCTAATCCTGTAAAACGATCGGTGAATAAGGACCGCTTCCTCTTCCTCTGCTTATGGCATGATTTCCCCATGCTTGAAAACAAAAAATTTAGTGAGATTCTATAAGATTAAAAAACAGACACGTGTTGAGGAATCGCACAACAGGAAAACAATGGAGGCTATAGGTACAGTAAGGCGCGTCCGAGTATGAGCTGACCGCGCTCTTTAGTTTTTTGGTTAAAGACCTGTTCAGGATAGCGTAGCGGAGTGCTACTACAAGTATATCCATCCGGACGAGACAATGCATAATTTAATATATATGTATATATTAAGGGAATGCTGGACCCACGAAATTGTGGATTTTTACAGTCTTAAGATAATCTCCGAAACTACTGAACGGAATGAGAAATCCCTTTACAGGATTAATATACATACAAAATTAGTTAGTGGCGTTGAGAATTATATGCTAAAATCGAAAAAAGTTAAAAACTTACATTTTTTTTCAACTCGTTCACTTGACGAGAATATTTCCTTGATAACTTTTGCTGCTCATATGGACTAAATGATTCAACATCACTCGGCATATTACGTGAACAGCACTGACTTCACAGAATTGAGATTGAAAGCATCAAACAAGATATTTTCGTTGAAATGCAAAAATGGTAAATTGCCGATAACGAAACTGTAAATTTTTAATTTTTTTCCGTTTTTTGTATTGAAATGTAGCTAGCACCCTCCGTTTTTGTCGATACTTTAGTTATGCAGAAGGATTTTTCCATCCGTAAATGCAATTAAGAGAAACGAGTCTTTAACTAACAATAAGTAATGATAAAACAGGACACTCCAGCATCGCCTTAAATAATTCGATATTGCAGTAAAATATAATTGGGTAAACCTTCCCCGGTCTGTAGTACTTGT
The DNA here is from genome assembly GCF_001594065.2 of Cyphomyrmex costatus. Lineage (NCBI taxonomy): Eukaryota > Metazoa > Arthropoda > Insecta > Hymenoptera > Formicidae > Cyphomyrmex > Cyphomyrmex costatus. The sequence continues at coordinate 76,308 of NW_017274993.1, read as the reverse complement.
AAAGGTCCACTTTTGACATCTTTTGCTGTAAAATGAAGAATATTTAACTCACACAGATCGCGTTGATATTTTTCGAAACTAAAGACTTTTGGCTACAAAATACATGCAAGATACTATGCATATGTACCCTTCATTACAAAGATATCGTAAATTTTGCAAAGGAAGTCACTCGGCACTTCTTACCCCATATGCGGAGCAAGAAGGTCCATATAATGGGGTGAAAAGTACTAATACTTCTACATTACGTTTGAACTATTTTCAGAGATAAAAATAGGTACATACTAGAGAGTTTTTTTTATTATAAAGTACCTACGTGGGTTTTGGTTAAATAAATTTATAATAAAAATATACTAATTTTAAAATATCAATCTTATAACACGGCTTATAAACATTAAAAAGAAAAAAACTAGCACTATATCGTGCTCAAAGACAAATATATCGTAAGAATAGTCTTTCCTTTTGCACTTGACTTTTTAAGTCATTTTGAACTTAATAAAAAAATTAAATCAGTCTTCCAATAATGGATGATTATAACGAATTTGAAAAAATATTTGTTATAAATGCATGAATACAGTAGACTCCGTTCCCCCTGCGAGGGAGCTCCACTACTGTTAAAAATAACCTAACCCATTTGTTTAGTGGGGTGGGTCTCGCTTCGCGTGAGTCGAATACGTGTAACAGACATGTCTAACAGTTAAGTTTTATTGAAGAATTTTTTTTGTTAATAACTTTTTAACGAGTTAGGTCCGACGGTTAAAACTTCTTTAAGATCACTCAGAGTCATGACCTTGATAACATATGTCAAGGTCATTGAGGGGGGCTCCCCTAATCTATATTTTTACCTATAATATAATACGTGCTGTAAATGCTATAATTCGATATTAAGAAATATGGGATATAGCCGCTATATCTTCAGCAGCAAGAAAATAAACAAAAAATTGTGTATATTTTAAATCTCTAAATTGAAGCTTTCTCGTACGGTGGGAAATAAATAATATTCTCCGAAAGTAAGGTTTGGCAGATAATCGCGAGATAAGAGTGATACATTTGTTTGCCGACTCTTGCCGCAGTTGACATGTAGGTAGCACAAGGAATAAAGATTTCGTATTCGAATATAAATACTGATTCATTAATATCCTTATCATTCGTGACTACTATTTAAAATCCGAATCTTTTAAACACTATAACTTAATATTCATATATGTAGATTTATAAATACGCAATTTATAAAATTGAAAAATCCATTTGTAAATCTTTATATGAGTATTATTAAACACTAAGATCCTCTTTAAAGATAACGGAAAGTTAGATTTTTCTTATTTAATTTTCAATTAAATTTTTTAAACAAATTTATTTACTGATAATATAATTATTGAGTTAATAAATTAGCAAGGTAATACATATATATATGATTTACAATGAGTGCAAAGCAACATCTGGCATAAAGGTCGTATTGAATGCCAAGTTAGTTCATCATGATAAGGTAGGCAGCTCGGGAATGCGCTGCGATGAAGTCTGCCCCGATTTCGATAACGCGTGACGGTATATCCTTTGATAAAGAGATGCGATAGTGAAAGCGTTTGCTCGCTCTTGTGGTATCGCATATGTACGCAGTTAATCAACGTTTCACCGTATAAGTTACGTAGCCGCCTTCTGATCGATTATTAATTGAATATTAAATTACTCGATATACTTCTTCATTTCTTTACTTGAATAAGTAGCTAATTCATAAATTGCCTCTTGAAAGTTACGACGTTCGTAAGAAAGTGCATAATAAAGAACTCTGATCTCCAGCTGCGAAAATCAGACTTGAAATCAGATTGTTATCTACGAATTTGTTCAAATGAGATATGTTTCAGTTATTCTATGGTATATGTATGTATTATTGCTACGTATATTAAATGCATGACATGTACAAGTTCTTTTAGTCATATTACAAATAAAAACGGGCTAATGTGAGAGTCATACAGTGGTACTTGGTGCGAATTAATAGTTTTATTAAAATGATACTTATGATAATAATTCAGACGTTTCGGCTTCGCTCTGAGCCATCTTCAGTGATCTGAACAATATATTCTTAGAAATAGTTATCTTCTATGACTGGACCCGAGAGTGGTAGCTCCTTCATCCTTATTCAAACTTCGACAAAAAAATTGGATTGTTTTTTTGGCAATGAATAGAAGATCAGTACAGTCACATGAAGTAAAATGTAGAACATTTAAATTAAAAATTACGTCGACATGTTAAAAATTATTCGCCAATAAGAGAAATAAAATATATTGCTTATCAACAGACAGTAGTCAAATAAATTTTAGTCATCTTTTATGGGCATAACGTGTGCGTTTAGGAATTTATGACGCATACTTTATGATTTCGTATTCTGTAAGTAATTTTAATGCAAGATATCATAATGTTTTGTTAGCTCTTTGAGATAATGTTAAACTTGTATTATATCATTTATTACTAGAAAATCGGATAAATATTGAATAACGGAAACATGATCTTGATATATGTTGTCAAGGTCATGACTCTGTAACCTCCAACAGGTTTTAGCCATCGCTCGTTCTTCGTTGAAAAGTTATTAAAACAAAATTTTAACAATACGAGGTGTGATATTTCTTCGTGTTTTTAAATACGCTCGGTTTTTTACTTATACACAATTCACAAAATACATTTTATATTTATATATATTATTAAATTATATTTAATAATAAGTATTTATCTCCTTTTGTTTACTAGAATGTCATTTTCCGTTACCTTCTTATCTGGAGACACGGTAGTGTCTCGGCGCTAAGCCTTATATTGATAATCAAATACGCTAATAAACGTAATAAGTGTTTTGGTATAATGTTATTAAGAAATTGATTAACAGAACAATCGTTCCTCACAATATTAATTATGAATTAGAATAATATTTTGAAAATGTATACTTATGAAGATACACGTGATTGAAAACTGTAACTCACACACATGTGTTTCAAAATCTTGAATCAAATTTCTAGGTGAGAGATCGAAATAACAGCTTCTTGTATTTCAAAAATGAATCACAAAAGATGAGTATTAATTTCAAAAGAATTCTTATGTGCTCCACAATCTTGAATCAAATATAGTGTTCTAGGTGAGAGATTCAAATAACAGTTTTTTATATTTCAAAACTGAATCACAAAAGATTAGTATTAATTTTAATAGAATTCTTATATCAAATTGTCTATTTTAACGTAATACATTTTGTTATTGAAAGATAATAAATTGGAAATTAATATATATATAAAAAATCTTGGCATACATAATGAGGTATTCAAGTACATGTTTCAGTTAGACTTACTGTTAGTCAAATCAGACATAAGTTCGGAACTGTTGGGTATTACTGAAGAAGAAGATAAGGGAACTGTTGTCGTTTTTACCTTATTATTTCCTTAAATCTAATGACACGTATCATTTGTACGCCAAGTTAAATTCTACCCTTCTTTCTCTCCGACTCGCTCCACTACTCATCATTTTTACTCTTCTTCATATATGTATAATATGTTTTTAAATAATTCTTTAAATCATTTTTTATATATATTTTTGATACATCTGTACTTTAACATAATATATTATCACGAAAGTAACTGATATTAAAATATCTATGTAAATATACAATTTATACTAACTTCGATACGCATCTATACATCGTCTGACTATTTGACGAATCCTATAGATATTTCAAATTTACGTTTGAAGACTTCCATGCGCCAGAATAGTATAAAAGTCCAATAAATGCTTTTATTTCTACTTCATCGGTAATATGATAGTAAGTTTGAATGTTCTGATCTTGCGATATCATTTTCGAGCACACATCTTCAATTTTATCATTCGTGTGCTCCATAATCATATTTATCATTTCATTAGTAAAAAGTACCTGCCAATATTCTGCCATACTTGTACAATTGGTAGCAGCTCCCGATGGGCCATATTCAAAAATAGGAGCATTCCACGGTCTATAAAATACGTATAATACATATAATAAAAAATGGCCGATTTCAAAATATAACCGAAACGCTAGAACGTACCAGATCTCCTCGACGGCGCCTTACTGTTCCACTCAAAGCCATTTTTCCCGCGCACTTTGCTTGGGCGACCACGTGCGCGACTTTCACTTTCTTCGGGTTCAGCGTCTTCGTATTCTGACTCGCTGCTTATTGCGTCAGAATTTTCGTTCGATTCTTCTGACACGTTGTCAGATTCTATGTCAGAAAATTCCCCCTCCTGGGAAACTTCGTCCTCAGTATCAACGAGGATCTCGCGAAACGGCCGCAAACGGAGGTTATATGCCATCTACAATGCCACAACATACGCATTACAGGATTTTTTCTTTAAATATTACGGGGATACGAACATTACCTTTGGTTCTTTTCGATGCACGCACAAACACTCCAAAAAAAATTAAAATTTTTTTGCTTCAATTACGTTCGACGCACGCGGGGACTCTGCGGACCCCAAATTCTGAACGTCCGATTTTAACGGCGGCCACGGTACGATTTTATTGACTAGAAACATATAATGAAAAATGCGAATTTATTTAGCACTTACACTAAGATGTCTACTGATTTTTATAATTAATTTAACTCAAAATTCAATGATTCTTATTTGTAACATGAAATATAATGATTCTGTAATTTTTGTAACATTGAAAGTGATTCGATTGGAGTCGAAACGTATGTTTATTTTGCTTATGTAATTATATTATGATCATTTGAATTAAAAACGGTTTTTACGTATTGGCTCTTATATACAGGGAGGGGCATTTAAAACAGGTCACCTGAATAACTCGCTTGTTTTTGACAATAGAAGAAAGTGTCAAACAAAAGTTGCTTGGTTTCGAGGGGCACATAATGTGATGTCAATAATTGTTTTTTTGGTGGAGGCGCAAAGGATAGGCAAAGAAAATCAAAGAAAAGTCAACTTTTAGTTGGAATAACTTCCGCTTTCAATCGTACAATTTCTCTGACTGGTGTATTTTGTCGAGGTTTTGTCTTTTCCAGTATAAAACAATCGTTGAAATGGATACTGCATACTCTTGCTATAGATGTTTCATGATATATTTATTTCAATATGTATAGTAACATTAATATAATACTACTCTATGTATGCTGTGATAAATAATAATAGAATAAATAAAAAATTACTCGAATTAATTTTCAAATCGGTTTCCTTTCTTTGGCATGCATTAAGCCACTGCTCAGGAAGAGCAGGATTCTTTGGAAAAGTATAATATTTGGTTCTTCTAGATTGATAATCAGAGTACGATTGATACAATTTTTGCACGTCTCATTTGGTATTAAGGATAGCGAATCCGATTCGTCACTATATCTGTCTTCTAAATTAACCTTAGTTATTTATTAACCAGGCATTTAAACAAGTCGTCATAGAGTGTAAAAAAGCGCAGTATGGTAATTCACGCTTAATTCTAGGGTTTGATTGTTTTAAGTCCCTATAGGGACAGTACATATATGTACTGTCTCACATAAAAGTGGAAATCCTGAGAAGTCGCAATTTTGAGAATATAATCTTCTCACAGGTCTTGATCCAGTCACTAAATCATATAGTGGTTCATCTTTTGGCGGAGTCTCAACTGTAGTTTTGAACTTTGATAAGTCCATTTCTTCTTTCTTCGGTTCTTCTTTGGCCTATTTCTTCCGCCATTGTTGTGCTCTGTTCTTATTTCAAGCTTGCCTATTAACCGGAATTTGCTGTTGCCGTCTAGTTTCCAGGAACGCCTCCAATTCAATTTGGGAATTCCAGTCTCGGTTACGGTTCCAGTCTCTATTCAGTAAGAATTCATTTTGGCGTTGTACATCCCTATTTCTTCGCCGGTCTCCAGCGGTATTTTGGATTGCCTGCCTACTCTGACCTTGCTGATTTGCGGAATTATTCATCGCGACGTAAATAGCATCTGCTTTCTTATAACAAGAATGAACTAAAAATTAGCCGAAAAACGACAGGTTGATAATCAGTACGATTGATACAATTTTGTACGCAGCATGAAGGCATCGTTACTATAAATACAGTAGAATATTTTATTAGTAAGTTATATATATGTATATGTCAGGCATTCCACGCCAAGTGGGCCACCCATTTTGCGAAGTTTCATGGATTTCGTTCATATTGCTTGAACTTGAACAGTTTGATGAATAAAGACTCTATGCCGAATAATATACCTGTAGGCCAATTGGTTGCCGAACTATAGAGCCGTCAATTTTTGGGCTTTCTCATCGCAGTGTTCTCTTCGCTTGTCATTAGTGGGCATGAAAGGCAAGTTTGGAAACGAAATGTAGACGTTTCCTTATAGAAAATTGAACGTTCTTTCACGTAAGAATACTCTTTTTTCGATCAGACTGGTTTACAACGATGTTTGTCAGTTTTGAAGTTTTCAAAATGGCGGCGCGCCTAAAAGGCCAGTCTCAATTTTCTTTTAATGTAGCTCAAAATGTAGCCCCAGGTCTCTACTTTGTTACTCTAAAAGGACTTAATGGGACACGCATTCGTTTGGGAGTAAGAGCTAAGAAAGTGAGGAGAATGAGTGCCGCGGCAGGGTGACGGAGCGACATTGCCTCACTTTCCTAGCTCTTACTTCCAAACGAATGCGTGTCCCATTAAGTCCTTTTAGAGTAACAAAGTGGAGTAAAAGAGTATTCTTACGTGAAAGAGCGTTCAATTTTCTATAAGGAAACGTCTACATTTCATTTTCAAACTTGCCTCTCATGCCCACTAATGACAAGTGAAAAGAGCGCTGCGACGAGAAAGCCTAAAAATTGGGTGGCCCACTTGGCATGGAATGCCCCATATATATGTATAAAAGTAAAATTAGTATATTTGGTTTGAATTGAATTTTGAATTAAATTTTCATGTTTTATGTACACAGTCGATAGACATTTTTGTTATAAGTAAAGTTTGTACATTTGGTTTGAATTGAATTTTGAATTTAAATTTTGATTTGAATTTTCATGTTTATATACGATAGATTTTTTGTATTTAAATGTTTATTTCAATAACTTTTGTTTCTCTTTCTCTGATTGTTGTTGTTGACTGCTCGCTAAGATAACTGTCAACAGAAAGGCCTAACCTATTCATGTATCATGGAAGCAGCCATCTTGACTTTTAACATTTTGGGCAGTTTTCTGATTGGTTGAAAAGATGCGTTTCTGCGCATCGCCGGTGTTGGTTTACCTCCTCTTCTTACACCATGAATATTACGTAAACTGTAGTACGTTTTAATTAGTACTTACACTGTGGAATCATATAGTTTGATTTCTTCTAATTCCTCACTTTTCGTAAATAATTCTTCACGATTTACATTATTTAATTCATCGATTTGTTGTATTTTACAATCATATCATACATCAAGTAAAATCATGCATATATAATTAAAAAAAATGTTAGTTTTTACTATCATATAATATTCAGTAACAATAAGGACAAGAAGAATATTACTGGGGCAAAAGAACATATACAATGTATCCTAAATACGCTAAAAGAATCCATTTCGGAACGCAACCTAATATTATGTTTTAGTACTTAAAAGTTACTATAAGTATAAAACAATTAAGTAATAATTATTCAAGAAAAATTAAAAAACTTGTATTGTTGTTTATTTCCAAGATAACTTGGAGATTCCATCCCATTCACATAACCTATCACCTCTCTACATAAAAATATATTTATAATAATTCCAATTTCATCAATACTATGATTTTAATTCACGTCGCAAAAAATTATTAAGGTATGTTAATTTCTTTGTGTTCGAAGTGGTTTAACTTGTTTTATTAATTGAAGTAATGTAATGCATAATGTGTGTTACACAATAAAGATTTCTATTTTTATTTTCATACACATATTTGTCATTATATTCAAGCGATTACTTCGTTTTTTTATATATGTTTTTTCGAAAATTATTATTATAATGAATATGCAATTATTACGGTATATATATATTTTTTGAACACATATCTTACCGCTACTGCCTCATATTCTTTGTGGTATACTACGGTTGGAGATCACTGTGGGATCGGAGGATCGCAGAGGTCCACAAATGATAATTGAACCGATTATGTAATATATGGTTCTTTATTCAGCTCTATTTACAAGTGGTTGATGAATCGGGTGTGTTGCGCTAGGTTCTCTTTAATATCTGTGAAAGGACTTTGGGGTGCCTTTCGGCGCCTGTCTATGAAAGGATTTTTTTGGGGTGCCTTTCGACACCCCCGGGAGGGAACTACTCTTCGGAGGAGTCGGAACCGAAGAGTTCCCGAAGCTGCTGTCGCTTGGCCTTGCTGGCTTTGCGAAGGCGCCCTGGTGTTCGGGCTTCCTTGGCGTCCTCGGTAACGGGCTGATCGGCTCGAGCGGCGGAGATGGCCGCGGCAGAGACCTTAACGGACGGCCGGCCTGGCTTGTCACAGACTTTGACGTCAAGGGCTGCTGCTGGTGTTGCTGGTCAGTCTGAGTGGCTGTTGACCTGGTTGCCGCTCGTCTCCTCCGTGGATCACGTGGAGCTTCCTCAGGACTGCCCTCCAGAAGCGTCAAACGCCAGGGGAAAAGAGATATCCCTTCGTTGAGCGGTTTCCCTGCAAATGGGATGTCCGGAGGCCGCTCCTGTTGTCGTCGTCGAGGCAGGTAGGCGACGTCCTTCCTTGCGGTCGGGATGCCCGGTGGACCTGGTTGGTCCCGTTTTCGTCGTCGAGGCAGGCTGGCGGCTTCTTGTCCCTGTGGTGGTGACGGCAATAGGGGCTCCCAAGGGAGCTCGCCCTATTGGTGCAGAGGCCTGTAAGTAGGCCCGCTCTGAGAGTCAGAGGCCTGCAAGTAGGCTCGTCCTAAGAGTCAGAGGTCTGTAAGAAGGCTCGCTCTGAGAGTCAGAGGCCTGTGAAACCAAAGGCGCACTCTGAAGGTTACCTTAGATCTACACTACACCAGCTAGGGGCCCATAGAGCTTCTCTCCAAGTACAGGAAGATCTGCTGGACGGTCTAGCTGCATCGTATATATCCCCGTGTGGGATAATCTTGCATACGGGCGAACGCTTGACCGCGTGGCCTTCACGCGGCGGCGGTCGGAACTCCCGCCGGGCGGTATAGGCGCCAGGCGCTCGGCTAGCGCCGGCGCTCGCGCCTCAGGGGCGGCGCGCTCGCGTTTCGCTTGCTGGTATTGTGGCGGAGGAGCCGCCACATTCTTCACTACCAACCCGCTTTATTATATGGTCGAGTATCGCAAATATCACCACCATCACGGATTTCTTACTCTGGTGTTGATCGAATCCTCCCTGATCCAGGGGTATGCACCAACTACTATCATCCCTCACTGCCCTAATCAAGTCAATATCTATCTCCTCATTACCTCTTTCGCCAGCAAATAATGTACTCAAATCACTACCATACAATTCCCTTTCTGCTAATTCCGATAAATAATTCATTCTTCTATTTAGACAATTCCCTGTCTTTACCACGGGTCTTATTTTGCCACTCTCACTCTTCTGGATTGCGTGCATTTCTTCCCTACACGGTAGAGATAGCTCAGCGTTTATGTGTTTATCTCCGTGAAATACCCTCTCTAATGGCTTCATTCTTCTAGACCTGCATACTTTTGTCCCTATATTCACGTTGATCTTATTCCCCGTCCCGGTCTTTCCCTCCATCCACTTTCCCGTTTTTACCCATTCACTAGGTACCATCCAACGCTCGGGTTGTTTCCATTCTGATTGCATCACTGCAACGACCTCCCCATATACCATTTCTAAATACCTATCCTCACTTAAAGGCCCTCCTTACCTCAGAAAACTCGATAGCCAATTTTCTACCTCGGGGTCTATGACCGATTCATCCTTATATTCAGTATATCCAAAACATAATTCCCAGTAACATAGAACTCTCCAATCAGGGCTAATGTAATTGCCTCCGAGCTTCAACAGCCCCGTTGCGATCTTGCATACCGCCTTTACATTATGGATACAATCATTACCGGCGGTAATTTGTTTTATTCTATTATATTGTTCGATGATCCTCTTTTGCGTGGCTGATCCCTCAAATAGCCTACCCAACGTGTGCACGCTGTCTTCGAAGACGTACCCTCTAGGTAGGAAGGACAGCACACTTGTGCTCAGTATCTATCCGGTATCGTTCCAAAGATGATAGGAACTTGGAATACTCCTTCATCATCCCTGGCTCTCCACACCTGTGAGCTTTCAGCTCTTTCACACCCAACTGATTCAACTCCCTCTCATACCTTTCGCTGTTCCATGATACATCCGTGCTAATCTTTGGGAGCTTCAGATCTACACACCACGTTCCTTCCTCCCAAGCTTCCTCCCTTCTTCTGCAATCTTCATATTTTTTATCTCCTCTTCCAGCTCTGGTTTCTGGTGTAGAATTTCTGAAATTATTAACGGTGTGCGCCCAGTCCTTTCCGCCAGAACTATAGGGTCGACAACACTCTGACCCGATGATAGAGTTCGATGATTGGCCAGATTCGAAGCATCTGGTATAGGATCCTGATCCTCGTAGTTTCTCAGGATTCTCTATTCTACAGGCCTTGCGGTCGTTATCCTCTTTATCTCCTCGTTCTTTCGCTCGACCTCTGCTTGCACTGGAACATCGGGGGACGGTTCCAGTGTCGTCAAGTTTGGGTGATGTCTTTCGATAGGAGTCATCTTGCTATCGAGGCTATCTTCAGTCCATGTATGTGCTCTACCTATATAGTCACGACGTATACCTGGGTCGGCATATACTTCTTCCGGCCCCCTTGCTAACCAAGTATGCTTAGTATAAGTAAGGCACCCATAACCGTATTGGAGAAACTTCCTACTGCCAGTGTCTTTAAGTTTCTCATATTCCAGTTCCTGAGGTAAGTTGTAACACCCCAACCCCACTGTATATGACTGGTCATATCACCAGTTTGTCTAGTCCATCCTAAATCCAGAGCCATTTTTTATGTCTTATTCGTTTCTACTAACCACGTTAGTCCCACTTAGTGATGCCGATTCTTGGATCGATGCATCGAGAATCGATTCTTTTTGCTCTTAAAGAATCCATTTTCAATCGATTCTTTAATTTCTCGATTCTTTCGGAATCGATCCAATTTTTCACAGAATCGTACATACCAATTCAATTTTTCGAAATCATTTTGAAAGAGAGGCGACTGGCGAATGATTCAACACGAAGCATTTTTTAGATGCTGCCAATCACTGCGCCTACAACTTTTGTCATTGTAGAACAATGGTATGTTTCTACTCAGCGCGTCACGCGTCGCGTCGTCGTCGCGTCTTTCATGACGCGACGCGTAACGCGCTCAATGGAAACGTATCCTAAAGGTGCAGTTACATACAACAGTCAATCAAAAGTATGAGACTAATTACTATTAACGCTTTTGATTGAGGGTCTGCGCACAATAGGAGAAATATTAGGAACAGATATTAAATATAAGAATTTTAATCTATCAGAACTGTGTACTGTGGAATATGCGCTTTCTGATAGGTTAAATATTCTTATATTTAATATTTGTTCCTAATATTTCTTCTATTGTGCGTAGACCCTTAATCACAGTAAAAAATTACCTTACGTTTTTCATTATGATTAGTTGATTACTGCTATGTCTTACTGTCTTATGTATACAACCAAAGAGTATATACAATACAATATAAAATTGTATACATACAACATAAAATTAAGAATCCTTGTAATACATAGTTTTGTAAATGATTTCATTTAAACCTTATTTACAAATTCCAAAAAACAATTAAAAATTTAAACCTAAAAAATGATTTCCCCTCCCTTTCCTCTCTCCCTCTCACTTTTCACTCTTTCCCCCCTCCCCCTCTCTCTCGCTAAAAAATTAACAGGGCTATTTATCCTTGTTCATTCAATGTTAAACAAGGATAAGACGGTACACGGGGATACTCGGATATTTCCGAACGCAGCCCTGGTTGTTAGGAAAAAGAATCGAAAAAATCGATTCTTCGGAATCGATGCTTTTTTTTTCCATTCATACACGATTAAGAATCAAACCTAAAAGAATTGATCGATTCTGAAATTCGATACTTTTTTTTGAGAATCGGCATCACTAGTCCCACTATTTCATCATTCGTGGGATGGCTTCTATAGGTTACATTCCAGTGGTAAGTTTCAAAATTAAGCCGCATGAGAGCACTCTCTAGTGGGACATCAGACGATCCTTGTCCGGTTTGGATCCAATAATCGTATGACCACATCAGTTCCCTATCATCTAAGTCATACGCACTTCCCACTACCCTACCCGTGCTTCCCATGCAGAATCCACCTCACTCGGTGGATATTATAGTCCTCCAGTAGCTAGATGGCGTCCTCATCCCGCTCACAATCAGAGTCTGACCCTTGGACATACACACCTGGTTTATATTCCAGGAAAACCCTACTGTGGCCGTTATAACCTTCTCAACCAGGAGGTGTAAAGAAATGAATAATAAATTAAAATAATTATGATACAAATTTTAAATCGTCATAAAATCAATAAAATTGAATTAAAAATTACTGATAGATGATGATTCGATTATTAAGATATACTATTTCCTTAGCTATCTGTATACTGAAAAGCATTATATAAAGAATTAGAAGGCAAAGAGATAGAAGTGAAAGAACTATTAGAAATTATCTGTTAATTCAAGTCAAACAATTTAGATTTGGAAAAGTTATTCGATATATCTCATATTAAAATTGAAGCAATGTAATTGCGCGAATAGAGAGACGAATTAAAGATGCGATTAAACGATGTTAATGGAACTCATCAGTTATTAGAAGGTACTTTTTAAAGAAAATGGTATTTGAAATCTTATTTATTTAATTTAATAGTCTTTTGAACTTAAATCTTATTCATAATAATATGTTTGTGTTCTAGAACATATGAAATTTGTTAAGGAACAAGTAGTTACATTGAGAGCGATCAGTGTTAAGTCCTAAATTATTAAAAGATACGTGGAAAACTGATCCATCAGTTGTAGCATGTTATAGATGATTTTTACATGAGACAGAAGTAAGTTTAATTTTGTGTCTTATACAGCACAGTTTATTACCTTGCATAAATTCTAGAATTTTGAGATTTCCTGAAAATCTCTGGATATGGGATGATTTTTGACTTTTACTTTTCAATTTAAATTTTAAAATCGTGTCATTCTTTAAAAATATTGTTCCTTTAATGGGGATTCTGGTATAGAAATTTGATTTTTTAGGCTATATTTACGAATATTTTCTGAAAAAATAGTAAAGTTTATTCGAATCATTGTTTCTTTTACATATTAGTACATATTTCATGTTATTAAAGTTATTAAAGGAACAAGTAGTTACATTAAAAGCGATCAGTGTAAAATGGCTGAAAAAGAAAAGAAAAATGCGGAAACATGACTTGAAGTTTTATCAAAGTTTTTCTAAGATAAGGAAACAGAATTTCCTTAAAAGTAAGATATAATTAACCTTTAGAATTATATATTTAAAAAATTATACTTTTACAAACTATTAAAAACTTTATTATCTTGTCTTAAAGAAGAAGCTAATTGTTTACAAAAAACAAGGAGAAGTAACAACTGTTGAAAGGTTACATACAATGCTAAATGTATCACAATATTACAATTAAGTGTTATTTGGTATACGTCCAAGAGGATTTAATTTTTGAAAAGTTAACTTTTATACGTATTATGATTACAAGAATTTATGTAACAAGTTCGTGTACTACAATTATCATAGGAAATTGTTTTTCGAGATCGTAGATAAGGAGAAGGAGTACAAAAATCAAATGTCCGCTCTAAAAACAAAGACCCATTAGCAATGGGTACGTATAAGATATATGAGATAAATGTGAGTATACAGGGTGTCCCATTTTAATCTATCGGTCGAAATAACTTCGAGGATGATGGTTTTATCAAAAAATGTTTGAGACAAAAGTTACCGGGTTTGAAGGGGGCCGGCCGTTGGTGACCTTGACTTTGAGATTGAAGTCAAATTTGAACGTTATTTCAGGATCAAATCGTGATTTTCAAATGGAAACCCCAATTTTTTATTAGGGATATCGAAAGAGCGGGAAATTTTACGTCCAAACACGTGGTCACGTTTTATCCAAAATGTCCTCTAACAACATTACAAGGTCAAACGAATGGAGCGGTGATGAAGACTATTGCATGCAGATGCGCAAAACATAACAGTTTCAAGGATCACAGGGGTACGTCGAACGGTGACCTTGACCTTGATGTTGAGGTTAAAGTTGAAGGTTATGTCAAGGTCGAAGTATTTTTTCTTGTCATCAAATGGAATGACGTATGACTTTCTTGAATATGATGTTAAAAAACCGTAGTCACTTTTGCATGAATTTTACGTTAAATACTGCACGGTGTGCGTTTAGGTTTTGCGCTTAATGTGTGTGCGCTTAATATCAACTAAAATCAGGACGACCCTCGGCTTCAGCTTTACCCGATGTACACCACGTGGAGGTAACCGATAGGAGTTTGTACATCATGTGGCCCTGAAAAGGGCCGTTTGCATTCATATGTGCATGTGCGTGCGTGCGTGTGTGTGTGTGTATGAACGTGATATCATCCGGCCGGTCAAGGGAAGATATTGATCAAGACGTGTCAAGTCTGCATGATCTACTTTACGGGCTCAATTGATTGCCCATTGACTTCAATGCATTTCCTGATCCTCTTCTGAAACGACCCCCTTACTCTGTGGAGAATGCCAGGGGTTATTGAAGCACACGCATCACGAATACGGGTTTTCATATCCTCAACTGTTGTAGGCTCTTCAGCGTAAACCTTTTCTTTAATGTATCCCCAAAAAAAGAAATCTAAGGGTGTCAGATCTGGTGACCTTGGGGGCCATATTTGTATTTGGCTTCCAAGACCTATCCACCTATTGGGGAATTGCACATTTAAATAATCTTTCACCCGCCGTGATCGATGAGCAGGCGCTCCATCTTGTTGGAACCACATTCTTTGACGAATAGCAAGAGGTACATTTTCCAATAGCAGCGGTAGTTCATTTACCAGAAAATGTAAATAGTTTTCTCCGTTTAAATGGTTATCAAAGAAAAATGGCCCAATAATGTATATGTTACTGAGAATACTCATATTTGTTTTATAAGAAGAAAAAGACAACTTATTGCAAGAAATAATGAACTTAAGAAAGAGTTGTTAGTTTCAACAAATGTAAAACAAATTAATCCGTTTAACTTTTTTTGTTTGAATTCTGTAAAAGAAAAATATTTATTTATGTATGCCATACTTTTACAAACTATTAAAAAAAAACTTAGGTTACTTTTATATATATATATATATATATGATATATGAAATATATACCTGCAATGAATTTTCTGAACTTTTTCTTTTTAAAGGAAGCACTACTTTTATTATTGATGCTAGCGACATGTGCCCATCTAGTGCACTTTTTCAAAGGGTGATCTATTTATAACTCTTCAAAATAAATATAAAACTATGATTTTAATATTGTAAAATATTGTTCTATTTAATGTTATAATTATCATAATTACATCGCGTAATGTTCTATCCATTATTTCCAATACATAACGTGGCGCCATAGGAGCTTCGTCTAAAATGAAAATATCCACAAGTTTTAAATTATTAGCTTCTATAGACTAAACTTTAATGTTTGATGTAGAAACAGCAAAAAGAGATACCGGTAATCCGAAAACTTTATATACCGTCCTGCCATTTGGAAGTAATGTTGCAGCAATACCAGTAAATGCCATTGTATTTATTATCTTTCCTCTACTTCTAAGTGTTTGAAGGGACGGGATCAAAAATCACGTATACTCGGCTCGAATCGATGAAACTTATTTATTCAACGCGGTAAGTCGCGGTACAAAATAGATACGTGTTGATTGCACGAGTAACAACGGCAGAAGAAGGAAGAAACTCTAGTAAAAGAAAGTGAACGACCGAGGGCGCCACACATAGCCGCTTGCATGCGGATCGCTCTAGCTGGCAGTTATACCAACACTAAGTAAATAGTACAAGGTCATATAAATAAAAAATTTTACCAGATCCACCTAGACTATCAATATAAAAACAAGTGTTACTATTATTATTAGTAGTTACTGCGGTTAAAATAGTGTTAACAATTTCTTTTTGTTTTATATTCAACTGTTTATATTGTCGCACACCTATCAGTGTATCATCTTAATTTTCTTCTTCATTATTTATTTCTTGTTCACCTATTACATATTCCATTTCAAAAAAATTAGTTATAATTGATCCTTTTTTTTGAAGTAACATAATAATAAGCTTTCTTTATTCCTATTATAAGTCCATATCGTCTTATATAATCTTCCAACATATCTCTTTTAAGCTCATCCCATAATTTCTGCGGATGAACTGGTTGACAATGAATTAAAATTCGAACGAATAAATTACGAAGTCGCCTTGGCATCATCCAGATTTTAGCTTTATTCATTGCGCGATACCATTCGTTATCATCTTATACGAGTCCTAATGCTAAACATGCAGCGGTAAAGGTTTGATGTATTTCATTATCTCAACAAAATTACCTTTTTAAAAAAAAGGGAAAAAAGGCGCCAAGTGTGTAAACCTCACAAAATAAAATGAAATCTTTTTATTATAGATTGCGCCAATTGTGAAAGGAATATGTTTTCTTGTCACATATATAACATATATACTTTATTTCAAAAAGTAAAAGTACAAAAGCTTGGCGCTGTATTTCATTATTAACTGTTCTTAGTTCTTCAAAATTCTTCGCTCCTTTAACATGTAGGAACAGTATACATAGATGAAACAATTATATCTGAGATGGACTAACGGAATACATTCGACCAATACAATTAAATTGTCTCTGACGTTTTTCCCAACGATTAACCATTAATTGTTACTTTTTTGAATACATAATGAGATAGAATATCATTTTATAAATATCGTTTCGTTTCTTTATCTCGAGTATTTAATTCCAAATAATCCAATAACATCGTCACTCGTCTACAACCGATCTTATTGCATCATTATTAACATTCTCATCAATGATTGTACTATGTTTATTTGGCAAATGTACCTACCGGTAAACGAAAAATAGCATGACCCTTTTCTTGTAAAGGTTTGCTCAAAATACGCAACATACTTCCACAGGTCCAACATAACGAGCTTCGATAAAATCTCGAATTTCATCATGAATTACCGTTTTATCCATATTTTCTCCAATAATTATAGATCAGCAGCATCGTGACCTTTATAAATATATTTATACAAATATTTCACAGATCGTATACTCGAAACTATTTTCACATTAATATGACTATTAAATAGAAGTAAAAGCGTTGGATTATACGGAACGACATATTGATTATTAACAATATATCGTCCAGGTCTTTCGTAAAACAATTCATCATTTCGTCGACGATATTGTGGATAACCATCTTCATCCATGATCGCTTCAGATTGAAACTGTTTCGGAAAATGTTTCGAACATTTGTCGTTTATCAAACACCAATCTTCACATGACCCATGAATCATATATTTCATTACTACATTATGTAAATTTGCATTTTTATCAGGATTAGGAATTTCTGCTGAAATAAATCTGTCCACTGCTTCAGGATTTAATATCTTATAATTTTGTTTCAAAGTAACCAACAAATGTATGTGTGGTAATCCTCGTTTTTGGAATTCTATCACATAAACGTATGCGAGAACTTCTCCAAAAAATTTTTGTCTAACGATGTTGTCAATTAAATAATCTTTTTTTATATTGAATACCCGAGCACAAATATCTGGTCTATCTGCAGGTTGTTGATTTGGAAGTAAATTTTCTCTAATTTTGCGCCAATTTGGATTGCAAATTGTGGTAATAAAAATATCTGGTTTTCCATATTTTTTAACAATAGCCATCACATCTTGATAATGCTGTAACATATTACGCGGTGAACCTACAAACGTCGATGGAAGTATAATCATTTTTCCTATATGAACATGATTTTTTTAAATATGTGTGTTTGCTAATAATAATATTAGCAAACACACATTTGCCAAATAATCAATTAATCCTTGATAACTTTCAGCTCGCAGTTGTTTTTGATTCTGTTTACAATAATTAATTCTATCTTTTTCAATTTTAACATAATTATCCACAAGCCATTGTTGAAACAATCGTCTTTCCATGATGAAAATATTAAAAGTATTACGTATAGTTATTCGATATTTCACGTAAGCAGTTCTATTTACTCATTTATTAATATTTTTACATCGTAAATTACTATGTCAACCTTGATTACCATACGGATAATACAATGGATAAATCCATGGTTCTACATTAGGATCCATTGTACTGACTTGTTGTAACGTCTTGTTACTTTTATTATAAATCGTTACGTATGTTTCTGGAATTTCTCCATCTGCAGTAGTAGAAAAGACAGTTGCTACTTCATTCACTCTTTGTATATTGTATCGACCACGATCAACACCTTTTTTGTTAAAAATTCTAATTGCAAGTTAAGTATATTATCAATTTGCTGTTGTACTTGAATTTCTTCATGCATCATTCGATATGATTGAGCAAAAATATTATTTATACGTATTATATTATCTATTAAACGTAAGATTTCTTCATCAAGTTTCGAATTTTGATGTAATCGACATTCTGTTGCTTCATTATTATCTACATTCTACAATGAAAAGATGACCATAACTTGGCATTTCGTTAAATGTGAGATATAACGTGGTATTAATTTGATAATAAATTTGTCCTTGAATTTAAAAAAAAATAAGTCTTTGCGCACTGAAATCTGATATTTTTGCATTAACCCTTGTGTACACAACCAACTTTATCAACGTTGTTACGCAACCGGGGTACTTCGGTACTCACCTCTAATTTTTTCAATTTTTTAAATATTTATGCAATTGAAATGGTTTCCTTAACGTTCATTTAAATAAATAAACATAAAAATATGGTCCCGAGGCATTTGAAAATAAATTGCAGCTCGTACAAAGGTAGAAGAAAGCCAGTTTTCGATGTCAGCGCAGGTCACTAAGGACGTCAGCTGTTCGTCAGCTGTTGAAATAGATTAGGTTTTGAAATAGAGTTCCTTCCTTACAAAAAAATTCTTAAAAGTTTCTAACTGCACCATTTGCTTAAAATTGAGTTAAATAACGACGATCTGAAATTTTAATTTTTAATCCACTGACATGCAAAAATGTACCGTGGTGAGTACCCGAGTACTCGGTTGTGCACACAAGGGTTAAACGACGCGAATGAAAATGCATTGTTGTAATCACGAATACGTTTATAAAAATTTGATTCCGTATTTAAAATTCTGTAAATAATTAAATCTTTAATTCTTATATATTGCGAAAAATATCACGTAATTTTGGCGTTTCGTCCCGGTTTCTACTACTGGGCCCCTATTCTGTAACTCTTATTAAACGCAAGTTTCGTTATCGTTATAACACCACTGCGCAGCTTTTTTATTATGGTATATGTATAATTATATTACTCAAATACAAAACATAGCTATATAAAACTGAGGTAACAAATTCTATAAATTTATTCCGTCTTCCGATTTTATAAAGAATTTTGTAAAAGAAAAAAATGGTCACTCACTTCAACTATCTATTAGATATTGGCCGTTTTAGGTTTGCACTTGTTAACCATAAGTTTTTTAATATTATACATTGCATATAAAATTACTTTATGCATTTTCTTCCCTGCACTGCATAAATAAATATTTCCACACCCAGAAAGAATCGTGGCATTTGCGGTTCACAATTTGAATCTTTTATTTTGATTGGCTTTCAGTATATGATGTCATCATTTCTCCCTAGTTCCTTTATGTTTTGCGTTATATTTCCGAAGATACACGACAAACAACGATTTCATAATGCAAAACATTAAAATAGCTTACAGAATACGATTTCAAATTAGAATACGTTATAATGATAACGCATATTTTGTTATCAGCTTCATAATGCAAGAAGATACAGAATAAACTCACTGGACGCTTAGGATCGAAAGTGGCGAAAGGATTTAATGAATCTTCTTTCGTATGAGAAGCCCTTTGGTTATATCGTGGTTAGCGTTACATCGCAGCTGTTCGATACGCGATACCAGAATAATAATTATAAAAGAGAAGGATCAAGAAAGAATGGGCGCAGTAGTAACCAAAAGAAAGAGAACTTGAGGAGAAATACTCGAAGAGGAGCACAGAAGGAAGGCTAGGGGAGGGACAGAAAGATGCACCGTGAATGAAAAGGGGGCGGACGGGAAAGATGTGCGAGGAAGGTAATAAGGAGAAACTGAGCAAAAGAGCGGGTTCTTGGCCGCGTGGTTACGATCGACGAAACGAGAGAGAAAAAGAGGGCGAGGGTGGGAATTAAATGAGACAGGCTCTTGATTAGTTTGGCTACTCACCCCCGGTCGGTTACGCAGGACTACCCGAGTGTTACTCCCACACTTAATCCAGCATTATGAATATTTTCTGTTTGTCGTTAGCGTTACCCCAATGGCATAGCAGAAAGAATGTGTGGAACGTGATAGAGAGAAGTGGAGACAAAACAAAAAGAGAAAAAAAGGAGAAGTTAGAGAGAGAAGCAGAAAGTCCAGTTTGTGGTCAGGGCAGGGTGACGTCCTGTGTGCGTTCTATATTCTGTACATACGTGTCCCATTGTGGTGTCCGTAACGAGACAGCCCTATATTTTTCGCGCTTATTCGTTCGCTGACCAAAACGACGCGGATAATCTCGTAACTCACATGTAACTCAGCTGGAAACAATCCGAAAAATGTAATCACAACGAAATAAAAATATACCGTACAACGGGTGCTAACGCTATCGAATTTTGATTGACGGAAAATAGATGAAATAATCGGACTATAACCAAATATTAAATTAATTTTCGAGTATCTCTTTTAATCTACATCTCATAATAATTACAATAATAATATTAAGTTATAATAATATAAAGTTATAATAATTACAATTTATGTCATTTACATTTTTATCCATTTTTAATTTATAATTAGAAACACAAATTCAACTTTTCATAAATATCAGTGTCATAATCACTCTACCATCATTTTATATTGCTATAAAAATACTATATACACCAACAAATCATTAGTTGTCGTTATGTAGTCGTCACATTACTAGTAACATATCGTGCTAATATTTTTTTCTAATTGATTGCTTTTAAAATTTTATGTAAGTATTTGTATAATAAAACTAAGTATTTGTAAATAAAACGAAGTATTTGTATAGTCATTTATGTTACTCAATATGATAAGATACTTGATATGATGACGGCAACTAAACAATTATTCAATAACTCATGCAATAAATTAGTTTGCTCTATATGATTTATCACTGCTTAATTATCTAGGATTTTATAAATGATAATTAATGTATAACATCAATTTTGATATTATTATATTATTGAAACACAAATATTAATTGACATACAGAAATCAATTAAAGAAGACTCTTCGAAAGTTTCATATAATAAGAATAATAAGGCTAATAGAGAATCCTTTCAGCTGTTATTGGTGC
>NW_017274993.1:47798-54671 GCF_001594065.2 Cyphomyrmex costatus | reverse complement strand
CAACTCTAATCAACTACCGTAGTAATATCACAATTATTTTTTGATGCATTTAGCATCTAAAAATGGATCTTAATAATATGTTGAAAGACATATTAAATTCTTAAATTATAATATTAAAGTAGAAATAAATCTGAATCTAAGAAAATTAAGAATTGTGAAGAATATCACGAGTTGGCGTTTCGTCCCGGCTTCCACTACTGGACTCATCAGTAAGGTAATGTAGTGGGAGCCTACCTTAGACGTATAGAACTATAGACTAACTATATAATATTCACATTTTAACATATCTTATATATCGCACCAATAACAGCTGAAAGGATTCTCTATTAGCCTTATTATTCTTATTATATGACATACATAAGTTTATAGTTTATATACTTTATTAACGTAATAACATTTATGATCTAAAGTATAAAATAATACAATTGTATAGATACTTATGTGTGTTTTTCTGTACGTTTGAAAGATGTAACGTAACTATATTTCTTCGTACGTATCGATATCTGTCGGAATGATCAATTGTGTTCTTTCAAATCTATTTGCCAGTTTGTGTATACATGTCAGTTAAAAGTGAAATAAAGGGTATCCTCGGTTTTAGGGGGTGAAATGTCCTCAATTTTTTTTTTTTTTACTTTATCGGAAAATGTGTTTGTTGGGACTCAAAATTAAGGGACAACCGGGTCCGAGACCCTAAATATTTTTGTTTGACCCTAGGGCCCGTAAAAACGCGTTTTTTACGTTTTATTTTTTTACTTGCGTTATAATTAGCAGATTAATTCCTTATAGTATACGCATGAATTTTTGCGAATTAATCTGCTAATTATAGCGCAAGTAAAAAAATAAAACGTAAAAAAACGCGTTTTTATGGGCCCTAAGGTCAAAAAAAAAAAATTTAGGGTCTCGGACCCGGTTGTCCCTTAATTTTGAGTCCCAACAAACACATTTTCCGATAAAGTAAAAAAAAAAAATTGAGGTCATTTCACCCCCTAAAACCGAAGATACCCTTTAAAATAAATGATGAAAAGTACATATGTATTTATTCCAAAGTTTTCAAGTTTTTTTAAAATTTTATATCAATAAATGAAAACTTAATTACCAAAAGTAATCTTTTTTTTTTATTAAAAGTTTTGAATAATGCTACATATTACTAATCGTTCTGATGATTATTTAAACGGCTATCGAGGTACGTAAAGTAAAAAAAAAAAACAAATAAATATTAACTTTCGTGATCATAATTTACTGAAATGAATATATAGGTATGTATAATTTATTTTATAACATTGATTTATAAAATACATAATTATAAAAATAATTAAAACAACAGGGCTTCGAGCCAACATTCGTTAATTAGTAAAAGACTTAGTAAATAAAAGATGTCATTAGTTAAAAATATAAATATAAAGTTTAATAAAATTATAAAAATTTAAAGAACAGACGTTTTGACCTTTATTAGGTCCTTTTCAATGTTAAGTCGCAATATCGTTAACGATGTACAAACAAAGGTATTATAAAAATTCACGAATACATAAGTAAAAATATTAATAAAAAACGAAAAATATGCATATACATTCTGTGATGTGGGTATTTTTAATCTCACTCGCTATTGAAGACATATCGTATCGGCGTAAAATGGCAAGAGTCCATCGACAAAGCAAGACATCAAATATTGTAAATTGTAATACTCCACATTTCTAAATCAATTAGTAACATAATAAAACAAAGTCAGTAATAGATAAAAATAATAAAAAAAGGAATATAACAAAAAGAATATAAAAATCGACTCTCGAAAATTTCAAATCAATAGAATAACAAAGGCTAATGAGAGTATAATCGCTGTTAGTATTGTGCGAACTTATAAAAACATATATTTATTAACAATTAAACAAAAAATAACATATATTAAATTACTAAACGTTTCGGCTTACATCCGAGCCATCCTCAGTAGTACATTCGCGAAAAAGCTATATGGAGAAGTAGGAAAGTGGTCACTCTCATCGTCAACAATCAAAACCACATGGTTGGTAGGTCATGTGCAATCGACTAGACGAAATTCCACAAATTCATGATTAAAAGATCGAATAATATCGAAAGAATAATTGACAATAATCAAATAAACAATAAATTAATATAAAAGCTAGTCAAACCATAAAAATCCGAAGATAAACATTGTGGTGGTCAAAATTTAAATGACTTTTATCGTTTTAAAGGATTTTTATCGTTCCTTCCATGTAAAGAATTGAAGGTATTAAGTGTGTCATTAACATTGTCAGGTGGAATAGCTAGAACAATGTCATCAACATATCTATAATAGAACAGTGGTTGTACAGATAAACAATTAATTGCTTGTTCTTCCAAGTCCTGCATAACAATATCTGCTAATATTGGTGAAAGAGGTGAACCCATTGGAGTACCAAAAACTTGTTTGTAGAATTTACTATTAAAAGTGAATAACATAATTATAATTTATTTTTTCTTTCAAGAAAAAATAATTATATATTACTATATTTGCTGAAAAAAGAATACATTTGTTCTTTTCAATCTCTTCCAAATTTACACAAACACTACCTCTCTGCCTCACACATACACACACATACACATTCGTGCGCGAGCTTAATATGCATATATAAATAGAAATTAAAAAGACAAATTAAGAGTCAAACATTAAAAATTTCTTTAATCATATAGTAAAAAGATAAAATAAATTAATATAAATTAACATGAAAAACAAGACTAAATACGAAGATATAAAAATATATACATAAATATGAAAAAACAAGAACGAACTTAATACAAAAATAAAAAAAGGCTTAATCAAACTTTACATGTTTCGACTCATGGATTGAGTCTTCTTCAGAAGTAACAAAACGAAAAAACATCGTATAGATAAATCATTGGTGAAATAATGATGCATCCGACATCAAGGTAAGGAATTTATTATAAGCGATTGGTAGATCGATAATAAATCTATAAAAGAATTAAGACATTAACTTTATATGAACGATAGGATTAATTATATATAAATGATTGACAAGAACTACAATATAAAAGTTTCCAAACCTTGATAAATGGATACATCAACACACAATTATCAAATAAAAGGCTGTCAAGATTATCGAAATCCATAATAAATCCGTTAGTCTTTTTCAACGACACGAAGACAGAAATTAACACGTCTGCACGATATAAAAATTAGCTATGATCTAAAAAGGAAACAGCACAGCAAAGTCAAATTTTGTTTATCAACGGAATGTATGTCTCATGAAGGTTTTCAGTGTCTGTTTGCAAATTCAAACTGTTCTTCTGTTTTTTAATGTTAATCATTTCAGACACAATGCGCTTCCTGTAATTAGATTCTTCATCAAGAATCTCTACTTCATTCCATCGAAAGTCATGACCGTGCTGTAACCTATGCTCAGTAATCACTGAACGCGTTGTCGTGTTCCGTTTAATATGATTACGATGTTCGGAAATTCTCGTTTTCAATTGTCTACTTGTTTGGCCGACGTATGATGCATCGCAATCGTTACATGAAATTTTATAAACCACGTTGCTTCTAGAGTCTTTGAAAGGACATCTTTTTGAACTTTAATATAGTGTTATGCCCGTTCCGTGCCAACGCCCGGTGGATCGCCTTCGCTTTCGAAATGAAGAACGCGTTGTCTTGACAACGCTGTCTTTTGGTTATCACCAAGTCTGGGACTGACGCTCGTTACGTTCGGACGTGAAACGTCAGCTCCTGTCTTTCTCTGATCGCTTTGTAATCTGTTCGCAGTAAAGAGAGTGTTCTGTGTTCCTCCGCAATCTCGTGTGTATTCATTTCCGCGTCGCGGGAGCGCGGGCTTGCTCACGTTCGCGAATTCAGTCGTGCGGGCGTAACATTTTGGGGGCTCGGCCGTGCAAACGGTGATGAGTAGACCAGACGGGCGGGTCGAGCGAGTGCTGTGTTCTTCTGACGCGATGCCTTATACGCTGCGTCCTACTCTACGTAAGAGAAGGCTCATCGCGGAAGAGGATCTTCCGGCGACGTCGAGTGCGGCGGAGGGATCTTCCTCGATTGCTGCCGCTCTGCAAACGGTGCTGCAGGAAGTCCAGCTCATGCGGCAAGAACAACAGCAGAGGCAGGAGGAATTTTCTGCGACTATACGTCAACGTGATGCAGAGATTTTCCAGCAACAGGAAAGGCTGCGCGGGATCTCTGCGACACACACACACACAGCTAAGTCCTTCTAATAATGTTATTAATTGCGATCCGTCCGCTCGAAATGAAAGTGCTCGTGCTGCGAGGGGAACCGGTCGTGCCGCGTCCACGGTGCAAACCGCGAGTAGCGTCGCGGGAACTTTAAATGTAAACGCGGCTAACCGTTGTGATTTTTCTGCACCTTCGGTCGCGGGTGTCACGAATCATTTCATGAGTGTAAAATTAAAACCGGATATATTTGACGGAAGTGTTCCTTTATTATTTCTTTGTGTAAAAATGTTTGTTCTAATCAATGTTTTTTCAGAGGGGATAAGATTAAACGGGAATTGAGAGAATTTTGTTACAATGGGGAGGTTAATGATAAACCTTGTATTTTTAAAATTGACACGGGCTCCGACATTTCTATTATTAATTATTTGATGTCGGGGGCCTCGTATTATTTCTTGCTTAATAGTAAGTGTTTGATTTTCTTAGCAATATAAACTTTTAATTTGTTGAAGTTACAGAGTCGTGACGAGAGAAATGGGAGGATGACTCGGATACTTCGGGAGGTTGTTGGCGGGGCTATGGACCACCTTCCTCTTCGAGCTGCGTTTCGTTTTTTTTTAAAAAGACCGCCTTGCCCGCGCGTTTTTAATCTGCGGTTTTTCGGTGGGACGTTGGGCAAATGCCAAGGCGGGGACTTGGGGAAGTCCTGCGGGACGGAGGTACCGCAGAAGAAGTCTGAATTCCCACCCTTGTCCGAAAAAGGAAGAGAGAAATGCACAAGGCTCAAGAGAAGAGTCAAGTGGATCCCGAAGAGACAAGAAAGGATTCCCGGAATTCGATGCCAAGGAGACTGGCCATCTTCTAGGAAGGGTCGAAAGGGGTCCAACTTAAAAGTCTTTTGACGCTAGGAGAAACGGTGCTCAGTAACCTGTAGCAGCAGCTCAGGATAGAGCAAGAAACCGTTCAAGAGAACGTATGGAAAGCCCACTGAGAAGCTTGATTGTCGGGACTACAATCTGAGGAAGAGGAGGGGCAGTGTTATGCCCGTTCCGTGCCGACGCCCGGTGGATCGCCTTCGCTTTCGAAATGAAGAACGCGTTGTCTTGACAACGCTGTCTTTTGGTTATCACCAAGTCTGGGACTGACGCTCGTTACGTTCGGACGTGAAACATCAGCTCCTGTCTTTCTCTGATCGCTTTGTAATCTGTTCGCAATAAAGAGAGTGTTCTGTGTCCCTCCGCAATCTCGTGTGTATTTATTTCCGCGTCGCGGGAGCGCGGGCTTGCTCACGTTCGCGAATTCGGTCGTGCGGGCGTAACAATATTTACTCATTTTATTCGGGCTACGAAACTCTGATATCATTATTATGAAATCTTTTAAATTTTTCTGTATGACACGGAACAAAAGGCACAGTAAGCCAAGAGACAGACCTTGAATTGCTTTGAGTATTGGTAGGTTGGTCATTGACAATAAATTTATTTTTTACCAAATATTTTAACCGTTGATTAATAGTATCAAAAGTGAAATTTAGGGGATAATCATTATCTAGTAAAATATTAATAATGAAGTTAAAATTCTTATAATGAAAACAAAAATCCGACCAAAAAAAGGCTCTATCGACTAAAGAAAAAACTGTGCTTCTCTTCTGAGACAGTGGGCTTCAAACTGTTCTTCTGTTTTTTAATGTTAATCATTTCAGACACAATGCGCTTCCTGTAATTAGATTCTTCATCAAGAATCTCTACTTCATTCCATCGAAAGTCATGACCGTGCTGTAACCTATGCTCAGTAATCACTGAACGCGTTGTCGTGTTCCG
Organism: Cyphomyrmex costatus; assembly: GCF_001594065.2. Taxonomy (NCBI): domain Eukaryota; kingdom Metazoa; phylum Arthropoda; class Insecta; order Hymenoptera; family Formicidae; genus Cyphomyrmex; species Cyphomyrmex costatus. The sequence continues at coordinate 48,668 of NW_017274993.1, read as the reverse complement.
TTTAATATGATTACGATGTTCGGAAATTCTCATAATAAAAAGGAAGTTCTCTGTTAAACGACAACAACGCTAGTGACTCGAGCCTCCTCATAACCAAATCCGCCACAATAGGTGATAATGGTGAACCCATGGGTGTACCAAAACATTGCTTATAAATCTTCTTATCAAACACGAAGTATGTAGAATTCAAAACAAGGTGTATAGAGTCCAAAAATTCTTTTTTAGGTAGTGAACATGCCCCGGAAATAAAACACCACTGCTCGTTAATACAGTCGATCGCTATGTCAAGAGGGACATTTGTAAATAGCGAAATAACATCAAGAGACACCAATTTATATTTGTTACCAATATTCACATTTTTTAATTTCTCTATGAGCTGAAAACTATTTTTTATATAGCTATCAGCTTTCGGTATCGACTGCAACATAACGCTATGCAGAAATGGCGCCAAAGCATGTAAGGGGCTACCAATAGAAGACACTATTATTCTTAATGGAAAACCTGTTTTGTGTATTTTGGGCAACCCATAGGCTCTAGGTAGAACACCATCACTGCAGTACAAAGTCCTATATTCTGAATAATTAATATATTCCTTATCCTTCCAACCGGTGAGCAAATTTCTTAGAGATGTTGTTAATTTTCTAACCGGGTCTTTATTTAAAACAGTATAAGTTTCTCTATCTTCAAAAACTGCATTCATTTTTTTATTTAATTATTTAAAAATATATTATACATATATGAAGGAGAGTGACAATGATGAGTAGTGGGGCGAGTCGGAGAGAAAGAAGGGTAGAATTTAACTTGGCGTACAAATGATACGTGTCATTAGATTTAAGAAAATAATAAGGTAAAAAAGACAACAGTTCCCTT
>NW_017274993.1:44430-47260 GCF_001594065.2 Cyphomyrmex costatus | reverse complement strand
TTATGAAAATATACGTGATTGAAAACTTGTTAACTTACACTCTAAAATCTTGAATCAAATATAGTGTTCTAGGTGAGAGATCAAACTATAATAGTTTTTTATATTATTATTGAAAGATAATGAAATGGAAATGTTACATATTACCATGAAAAATGACTCACATATTACTGAAGGTGCCAGGTTCATCAAAAAGTAAACATACACCAACAGTTGCCAACTTTACGTCTGACTTGAATACCTCATTATGTATGCTAAGGTTTTTTACCATTTCATTATCTTCCAATAATAAAGATGTATTACGCTAAAGTAGACAATATGGTAAAACAATTTAATAAGAATTCTTTTAAAATTAATATTGATCTTTTGTGATTCATTTTTAAAATATAAAAAACTGTTATTTTGATCACATAGAACACTATATTTGATTCAAGATTTTGGAGTACATAAGAATTCTTTTGAATTAATACTGATCTTATGTGATTCATTTTTGAAATCTAAAAAACTGTTATTTCTATCTCTCACCTAGAACACTATATTTGATTCAAGAGTTTGGAGCACATGTGTGTGAGTTAACCAGTTTTCAATCACGTGTATCTTCATAAGCACACATTTACAAATTATTATTATAATTAGTAACTAATATTGTGAGGATTATACATTATTACCATGAAAAATGACTCATATACTATTGAAGGTGCCAGTTCAAAGTAAACATACATAAAATGTATATTCTTTTGTTGCATATATACGAAATAATAATGATTTAACATTATTATTATAAACATCTAGTGTGCATGTGTTGTTAAATCATTATTACGTATATATGCGACAAAAGGATATACATTTTATGAATGTTCACTTTGAACTAGCACCTTCAATGATATATCAGTTTGTTTTCTAACGTCGAAAGTGTCGGTTGCATTGCATTACCTTCAAAATTTAATGTACTTTTATTATTGTAATGTACTACTGCGCTTGTCAACTATTTTGATACCACTCTTATTTAGGGCAACATTATTGTCGACAAGCTTTGCATTAGTCACATCCAAGATTATAGCACTGGCATCAAGAACTTTCAATGTACTCCGATCTAATGCCTTTATATTATTATCGTTTTATGGTATTTCCTCCTCCATCTATATTGAACACCATTTTGATCAATTACTTCTAAATTATGTACCTGCAAAATATATAAATATTTAAATAATTACAATCATTTTTTCTCTCTCAGAAATTACATTTATTAGCGTATTTGATTATTGATTATATGTAATAGATTTTATTGGTATAATGTTATTACGAAATTGATTATCAGAACACCTTCTTCACGATATTAATTATTAATTAGAACTATAATTTGTAAACGTGTACTTATGAAGATATACGTGATTGAAAACTTGTTAACTTACACTCCAAAATCTTGAATCAAAAATAGTGTTCTAGGTGAGAGATCAAACTATAATACTTTTTTGTATCATTATTGAAAGATAAAGAAATGAAAATGAATATGTATATAAAAAATACTATTATACATATTACCATGAAAAATGACTCATATATTATTGAAGGTGCCAGTTCAAAGTAAACATGCATAAAGTATATATTCTTTTGTTGCATATACATATACGTAATAATGATTTAACATTGCTATTATAATGTAAATTGTAATAAGGCTCAATAAATTTAAAACTAATGGAGAGAAACAGGGTTACGAGCCAATAAATTCTTTATAAACTTACTATTGTAAACAACTAGTGTACAAGTGTTGTTAAATCATTATTACGTATATATGCAACAAAAGAATATATGAATGTTCACTTTGAACTGGCACCTTCAATAATATATCAGTTACTTTCCATGTTAATATATTTCATTATTAGATAATTATTTAAAGTTTTAAAGATTTCAAGTACTAAAACCAAGTAATTTTATGTTTTGAGTAACTGTATCAAATAAGTTTTATCTTTATTATTATAAGAGAATTGATTCTTTGTGCTGTATTTTATCTTCAGATTTATTGAAGGGACAATTCTGAAAAAAAAAGGTAAGATTCTTTTAAATCGATACCTTTTTTCTTTTCAGACTTTTCCTATCAACAAGCATAAAGAATAAATTCTTATAATTATATAAGGAATAGAGAATACAAATGAAGGTATCTACCAAACAAATAAATAACAGATCTAGAGACACGGTAGTGTCTCGGTAAATAAGTAACCTAACCAAATACTGCAAAAAGAAAATAATTATATAGAAATTAATTTGTATTCTTACAGCGGAATTACAGCATTGAATTTGTGTAATAAAGCAGAAAATATCTAACCTCACTTACGTGTTCGTTTATTCTATACCATCGATGTGATAGATTTCCTAACCTCAATCTTTTGTTATTGCCGAGGCTCTTTATCCGACTTTAACGATCGTACAGATCGCAGCGGTCGATATTTATTCTAACTTCACTTACGTGTTCGTCTATGCTATCGATGTGATTTATAGATACCTGTCTCGCGACCACATTTATCTCTTGCGCCAAAAATTCCAGAATGTATTTCCTCACTTCGTAACTGGCAACGACGACGACGACGACGACGACGACGACGACGACGACGACGACGACGTTTCTTATAAACAAACAAATACCTAGACACCCATTTCCTCGACGACGGACACCTAGACACTCACTTCCTCGAAGGCGAACACTTAGACACCTACTTCCTCGACAGCGAACACCTAGACACTCACTTCCTCGAAGGCAAACACGTAGACACCCACTTCCTCGACGGCGAACACCTAGACACTTACTTCCTCGAAATCAATCACGTAGACACTTATA
>NW_017274993.1:35936-44411 GCF_001594065.2 Cyphomyrmex costatus | reverse complement strand
TATTTTATTTTTAATTATAAGATTAAAACCGCGCGCGTGTCATATGTGATACACCATGCAACACTGGTCTGCTGGTTAGATATAGATAGATAGAGTGAGATGATAGATAAAGATGACACATAAAGACAAAGGCCCTCTATTATCGAAAAAACGAGATGGACATTTTCTCTGGTCCACGACGTTAATGACGACGACGACGACGTATCTTAAAAAATGAAACGTGAAAATTCACAGATCCGGACTTTGCGTCGCGATATCTCCGATCGTAGGGCACGTAGAAAAAAAATGAAAGCACTTTTATCATAGAATTTAAGTATTTCCTGTCTATTGAGCGTATGTAGAACTTGATCGGTTCAGCCGTTACTGAGATCTGATCATCTCGACCCCGAAAATTCTCCGTGTCGCGGAAAGGAGGCACGGCAGTGTCGCGCGCTTGGCTTAGCGCCGAGACACTACCGTGTCTCCAGATAAAGGATAAATATCTTATTCTAAAATCAATGCGTTAATATTAGACGGTTAGTGAAAGCAGTCTTGGGGTTGTTTTGATGTTGATGGGCGGACGCTAGTCGCACGCCCTCTCCTCACCCAGTTCACCGATAAACCGAGCAGTCATAAATACATATTAAATAAAATTATTATTTTAAATACTACCGACTGCTGACCGATATGACGTTATTTAAAACTATCGCAGTACTATCGCGATTTAAATTGTAATAATATATATATTACCACGAAAAGTAACTGATTATTTATTAATTAAAGTTGCCAGTACAAAGTGAACATACGTAAAGTGTATGTAACTTTCGACCGATTTTCGAATAGCCTCCTCTTTCGGCTGTACCCCCTCATCTCATATTACTTACATATATGTATGTTACGTCCGGCGCTTATTTTTCGGCTCAATTTTCGCCCCTGAGATTTCTATCTCTTTCCCACCTACTGTTATCGCGCCGTACGTTTTCGCGAGTACCTGCATTAACTGTAAGTAGCGCCGCACTTACGCGAGGGCACCACCTCCCGCGCGCCTCACGCTGATTAATTAATTATTAAAATCCGCGCATTCGTTGATGCCACGATACCATTAAGAGCATAACGATTTTGGCTACCGCATCCCGCGCAGAACTATACCGTGCTATCTCCATTAAAACCACCCCTTTTTACCAAAATCATTTATACATTAGACAAGCGTAATGAGAATACGAATTTACTGCGCATCGCGCGATACTCGCTGATCCGCGTTGACAGATAGGGCGAAAACCTATTTAGAAAAACTAAGGTCCGGTATGCGGCCTTATCACGGCGCCTCCGCGCTCGCTAACGAAAATCCGACTCGATATAATGTTTTGCGTAAATTCGAACTAAAATGATACCAAGTATCAGAGCAATGCGCCCATCAAGTACCGAGATATTAATTATTCGCAAAAATGATTTATTGCCCTTTTTTCCTGGAAATTCGGCATTTCCACACGCCGCGGCCACCAAGCTGGCCCTATATAATCGAGCGAAACAGAGCGCTCTCGTTCATTATTGTTCTATTTCTGATAGTACTATAAGGTTCTCCGTGAGTAAGATCATAGAGTAAAATTGTAATTCATAGTGCGACAAATCCGTATTGAAATATATCTTGACGGCGTAAAACCGATCGCGAGACATTCTCGAAACACATTGTTAAGAGCCGGGATAATAATTATGCGAGCGTAAGTGTATAAATTAACTAATCAATTGTATAATCGTAGTGGTGCGCGCTCCGCTGTGTTCGACTATAATTCAATCTAGTGTTTCGCGGTCGTATTATACGTAGTGCGTAAACTAAAAATTTATTCGAACCGGTATCAAGCTTTTATTATTTATTTTCATATTCTTGAGTTTTGTTCTTTCTTTTCTTTTCATCGGATAATTAATTCACGTACTCGCGGGTTTCTTTCTCTCGTTATTTTTCAATTATTCATCTTCTGCGTTAATAAAAAAAGATATATATATATATTCATATAAAGTGAACAATGATGGACCATCGTTTTTTTTGTGTGTGTTGTGCCGTCCAGTTGGTTTCTTTCGTCCCCCAATGAGTAGCATTTTTCCCCTCAACGATTTGCAAGCAAGCGGAGTTTGAGCGCTGCCACATTCAGTAGCTTGATTCCGTGCCCCCTTTTTTTTATGCTGCTCACTGGTCGTCGCGATCAACGTATTCGCCGGATCGTCGACGATAATTCACATCCTTTGCGTATTCATCAGCCGAGATTCCGCTCAACAACAGCACTCGCGTGACTTTCGTGTTATTAACATTCCTCGCGACGTAAGAACCGCCTTGTTCTAGCTTCTTAATTTTAAATTACATTGCAGTGATAGTAAGCCTCCCCCAGTGAGTAGCATTTTTTTCCCCTCAACGATTTGCTAGCAAGCGGAGTTTGAGTGCTGCCACATTCAATAGCTCGATTCCGTGCCCCCTTTTTTTTATGCTGCTCACTGGTTGCCGCGATCGAAGTATCCGCGAATCATAGATTATATAATTCGCGTCCTTCGCGGATCGTTAGCCGAGATTCCGCCCGGCGACGACGTCGCGTGGATCTTCGCACTGTTATCGCGCCTTCCGCGCAAATAATTGCCTTTAGTCTCTTTCTTTTAAATTACATTACGGGAATAGTAAGTTGCTCCCCCAGCGAGTAGCATTTTTTCCCCTCAACGGTTTGCAAGCAAGCGGAGTTTGAGCGCTGCCACATTCAGTAGCTCGATTCCGTGCCCCCTTTTTTTTTATGCTGCTCACTGGTCGCCGCGATAGAAATATCCACCGATTCTGGAGTTGTGATCCCGCCCGATTTTAGTTCTAACTCTCCCCCTTTTTCTCTCGACAATAATGTTATTCTCGCATCCGACAGGTTATGCGTCGCACCCGACGAGGGCGTAGAGCAGGGCAAAACACCCAGCAAAAGAGACTCTGGTGGGAGCTCACCCAACGCGGGGAGTTCGACCCGTCCGGGGTCTTCCCTCGGGAGACGCACCCTCCAGATCCTCCGAGAGCTATCACTGAGCCGATCGTCGGCTCTGCTCCTCGGCCTCCGAGGCCTCGCGCACCGGCTCCTGCCGCGACCGCGATTCGCCCGGCGCCTCCGGACGCCGCTAGCTACGCGCCCAGGAAGCCTACCCGGCCGCTGCCGGTATCACGCCAGGCCCCGGCCTCGACGTATAGGCTTGCCCCTCCACCCGCGCCGAATGTTGTAGAGAAGTCGCGCGTCCGAAGCATTACTGCGGTGCCAAGGAACCGGCGGTTCCTCAAGATTTTGGTTCTGAGTGGCGACGCGATAATACCAGCCATCGCACGGACGACCACCGTTCCGTGGTGGTAGAAGGATCACCCTCTTTTCCCTCTTTGTTCTCTCTCCCTCTCCCAAAAGATTCCTCGAAATGATGAAACTCAGCGTCATCTGAGGTCCTTACTCGCCGTTCCGGGTAATTATTGACTACATAAAAATAATTTATGTATATATATGTATATACATATATATATATGTGTATATAGAGGCGATGCCGCCTCGGTTATCGTTATGATTATTAATTATATTACCGCGCATAATTTACATTTTGCTTTTATGCCATCACGAGGGTTACCTCGTTCTCAGCTCTTCTAGCAGCCTCGTTAATAAGTATCTTTAAAAACCTACGTGATGTTATCCTTATTTTGATAAAAAACCGTTTGGGCCAGTTAAATTCTACGATACATTGCACTTCCTCCCTCTTCTTCTTCTCCCTCCTCCCATCCTCACTACTCATCTTTTTCGTTGTATTTCATTATCTTGTCATATAATATGGATTTTTTCCATAAAATATATAAGAGTGCGTGCTTTTGATAAAAAAAACCGTTTGGGCCAGTTAAATTCTATCTCTAAAGATCTAAGAGGTATACTATCTTTACACTTATTTAATTCTAATGACATGTATCATTTGTGTAAAAGATTTGATATCAACAGTCGGCGTCAAATTAAACCGTTTGGGCCAGTTAAATTCTAAAATAAAAAGTAAAACACAAGTGGTACCTTTAATCTTTAAGAACCCATATAGTACTATTATTTAAATTCTACTAAATTAAAAAGTAAAACCCATGAGGTATCATCTTTATCTTCATACAATGAAACCTAAGTATATGCCTATAAACTTACCTTTTTAAAAAAAAAGGTAGAAAAAAGCGCTAAGAGTGGGTACTGCTGGTCAAAAAACCATTTGGGCCAGTTTCACCAACGTCAACTACTTAATCGACTGTGAAACTGACCAATCACATTTGCTGTTTAGTAGAACCATCTTTAAAAACCTACATGATTTTATCCTTACTTACTTAATTCTAATGACATGTATCATTTGTATAAAAGATTTGATATCAATAGTCGGCGCCAAGTTATTCTACCTTATTACTTACTTAATTTTAATGACATGTATCATTTGTATAAAAGATTTGATATCAATAGTCGGCGCCAAGTTATTCTACCTCATTACTTACTTAATTTTAATGACATTTATCATTTGTATACAAGATTTGATATCAACATTCGGCGCCAAGTTAAATTCTACCAAATTAAAGAGTAAAACACAAGTGGTACCTTTAATCTTTAAGAACCCATATAGTACTATTATTTAAATTCCACTAAATTAAAAAGTAAAACCTAAGTGGAATTATCTTTATCTTCATACAATGAAACCTAAGTATATGCCTTTGTATTCTTATTAAAAGATCTTCCTATTCGAAACCAAGTGACTTAATTCTTCTTTAAAAAAATTATATCACAATTAATTTAAAAACAAAAGGAAAAAAATTTATTTAAATAGAAAAATTTTTTATGTAAAAACACTTCGCGCTGCTCTAGTTCTCGATCTCGATGTAATAAAATACAATAATAAAGATACGAAACATTTTCACGAGAATTAAAGTATTTAGTGTGTATATATTCGTGTATATGTATGTGCGAGTGAATTGTATCTCAATCCCAATATATACTAACGTCATAATAAAATTATATATGGATGTAACATTTTGTATAAAAGAGATTAGAAACTACGAGGGTTAAAGTATGCAGTCTGTATGTATATTCTCGCGTACAGTATATGCGAGTGACATACATAAAAAAAGAAAAGTAAGCTGTATATTTATTAATTAAATGTAGCATTTAGAATATGTTAACTATAATTTTTAAATTATCATTACCTTTACATATATTTGTATTAATTATTATAGCTTTTAGATAGTTTTTATTGTTTGTCTTATTCGCTCTAGCACAGCGCGAAGTGTTTTTACATAAAAAATTTTTCTATTTAAATAAATTTTTTTCCTTTTGTTTTTAAATTAATTGTGATATAATTTTTTTAAAGAAGAATTAAGTCACTTGGTTTCGAATAGCAAGATCTTTTAATAAGAATACAAAGGCATATACTTAGGTTTCATTGTATGAAGATAAAGATAATTCCACTTAGGTTTTACTTTTTAATTTAGTGGAATTTAAATAATAGTACTATATGGGTTCTTAAAGATTAAAGGTACCACTTGTGTTTTACTCTTTAATTTGGTAGAATTTAACTTGGCGCCGACTGTTGATATCAAATCTTGTATACAAATGATAAATGTCATTAAAATTAAGTAAGTAATGAGGTAGAATAACTTGGCGCCGACTATTGATATCAAATCTTTTATACAAATGATACATGTCATTAGAATTAAGTAAGTAATAAGGTAGAATAACTTGGCGCCGACTATTGATATCAAATCTTTTATACAAATGATACATGTCATTAGAATTAAGTAAGTAAGGATAAAATCACGTAGGTTTTTAAAGATGGTTCTACTAAACAGCAAATGTGATTGGTCAGTTTCACAGTCGATTAAGTAGTTGGCGTTGGTGAAACTGGCCCAAATGGTTTTTTGACCATCAACACCCACTCTTAGCGCTTTTTTCTACCTTTTTTTTAAAAAGGTAAGTTTGTATGGTGAAACTGGTTAAACTAGATATAAAGGAAGAGAGATAAAGAGATAGAGAAAAACATGTTGGTTTAATACATTTTTATTGCAATATTTGACTGTTTATTTGAATGTTTACAAGACACAGAAATTACAATTTAACTTGGCGCCGACTATTGATATCAGATCTTTTATACAAATGATATATGTCATTATAAGAAGGTAAAGATAGTAATACATGGGTTTTACTATTTATTTTTTCAAGTACAAATTATACATGTTAAAAATAGTATCACATAGGTTTTTAAAGATAGAATTTAACTTTGCGCCGGCTATTGATATCATATCTTTTATACTGATAATACATGTCATTAGAATTAAATAAATAATAAGAATAATAAGAATAATAACACGTAGGTTTTTAAAGAAAATATGGTAGAATTTAATTTGACGCCGACTGTTGATATTAAATCTTTTACACAAATGATACATGTCATTGGAATTAAATAAGTGTAAGGATAGTACCTCTTAGACCTCTTAGATCTTTAGAGATAGAAATTAACTGGCCCAAACGGTTTTTTATCAGAGGCACGCACAATTAGCGCTTTTTTTACCTCTTTTTTAAAAAAGATAACATAATGAAGGAGAGTAAAATACAGCGAAAAAGATGGATAGTGGGAGTGGGGGGTGGGGAGAAATAAAAAAAATATAAATTTGCACTTTTCTTTTTCACAAATGAAAATGAGAATAGTTTTTTAAATACTTTCGATTAAAATTATAATGGACAATAGTTATTTTAGAAATAAAAATAATAATCTAATTATAGAACGACAAGCAATCTCTCAAAGAACAAATGTTTTTCTACACCAAAGAAAAAAAAAAAAGAATCGGCTGCAGGATCTTTGACGGAAGATTTTAAAGTATTTTGTAAAAAAAATTATGGAATCTAATGTGCCCGCTCGTATTGGATTTTTTATACTATATGTAGAGTCGGAAATGAAGATACTCTCCAACAAGGCAGTAAAAAATTTAATACGAAAAATAACGGAATTCTTAATGCAGGTCCAAGATGAGGCAAACATATTGTGGAAAAACCAATGTTTTTTTAATAATAATTAAACTAGATATAAAGGAAAAGAGATAAAGAGATAGAGAAAAACATTTTGGTTTAATACATTTTTGTTGCAATATTTTACTGTCAGTTTAACTTGGTAGAATAAATACATATTTGCACAGATAGCAGAGCAGCTATCGAAGCACTTGCAAGAACCTCCACAGAATCATCTGTGGTCTGAAACTGTATACAAGCACTCACACAACACTAAGATTAACAAATCAAGTAACTCTAGTACGTATTCCTGGACATCAGGGTATACCTAGAAATGAGAAGGCGGACGAGCTGGCAAAGCTGGGCATTGAAAAGGTTCCAACTGAACAGACCGTCGGGGTACCATTTTCAGCAGGAACAAAATTGATCAAAGAGTGGCTTAAACAGGAGCACTTGAGCTCCTGGAAGGTGGTAGAGAGGGGGGCTGTAAACGAGCTGAACAACTCATGAGACGTCCCAAACCAACAAGAGCTAGAGAACTGTTTGCAATGGGAAAAACAAAACTGAGGAAATATAGGCCTCTCGATAGGCCCCTCAGAGCACACCTATTTCACCTAGGACTAGCGGAGCAGAAAGAATGCCAATAACATTTACCAAATCCCTGAAATTTTCCACAAATAAAACCTTTTATACAAATGTTATTAGAATTAATTTTAAAGAAAACCAGTAAAAAAGTTAACAGAAGATATAGAGATATAAACTTACGACTATGTGAAATATACAATACTACTGATTGTGATGATGGTTGGTTTGGTCGAAAACACGTTCTTTTATTTGGAGATCTGCTTCAGTTACCTCCTGTACTTGAAGATCCTGCTTTTATACACTTGACAGAAGAAAAAATTCGTAAATATCTTGGTTCTTTAAGTGCTACTAATCTATTGTCTACTTTATTTGATTATGATGAATTGACGATTAATATGCGTCTGCAAGGAGACGGATCTTATCGTGAGTTACTTTCGAGAATTCGCGTTGGTTTGTTAATACCATCTGATTGCGATATTCTTGAAAAAAGAAAAATATCTTTCAAAGGTGAGTCTTTTGAGACAAGATTAAACGAATTATGTGATTTCATTAATAATTTCACATCTATCGTTTGTTTATTACCTAACAATCACATGTGTGATCAATTAAATGCTGCAATGTTAAATCGTATTACTTCGAAAGAAATATTTTTAATTGCTGAAGACACGATTGATTGTATTTCATATATGAAAAAAAAAGTAGAAAAGGTATTGTCAAATAATGATGACGATGATACCAAAACAGCTGGACTGTCAAGACGAATTATAATTAAAATTGGTGCGAAAGTTATGATAAGACGTAATATTGATGCTAGTTTGAGACTTGTAAATGGTACAATTGCTGCAGTTATATCAGTTTCACAGGATAAAACTACTGATTACATAGAAAAGATAAAAGTTCGTTTACC
>NW_017274993.1:32549-35286 GCF_001594065.2 Cyphomyrmex costatus | reverse complement strand
ATCTGAAGAAGAAAAGTTATAATCTTGATGATTTATTAAAAGCTACATTTTCATCATCTTGGCATCAAGCGTTTGATACAATATGTGAACGTTGTGAAAGAAATGATATATTACTTAAGAGTGAATTAGTTCCGCCAAAAGAGATACTTATTATCAATTTAACATCATTTTCTTCACAGGATGGTAAATTAGTAAAAATGCCACACAAATTTAGTTTACGTGCTGTTGCGACAACGAAAATAATAATAGCTGGACAGACATTTAAAGTTATGAGTGCTATATTTCATTACGGTTCGTCTATCGATGAGGGTCATTATACAAGTATGTGTAAAGAAGGAACATCTTGGATTGAAATCGATGACGCACAAGTTATAAAAAAACAATGGCCTAGAGGTGCTAAAGACATTTCTCTAATATTTTTACAGAAAAATATTAACAAAAATATATAATGAGCAACATGTAATTAATATCAAGAAGCTGATAGGGTAGGTGACGAGGGGATAGGAGAAGATAAGGTAAAAAATGAAATAAAAAGGTTAAAAATGGGAAAAGCAGCAGGACTGGATGGAATAAAGAATGAGGCATGGAAAGAAGGAGGGGAGATAATTAGGAAAAGATTGGGGGAGGTATTGAAGAAGGTATGGGAAGGGGAAGGGTTCCCGGAGAGATGGAGGGTAGGAGTCGTGGTACCGATTTGGAAGCGAGGAGAGAGGAGGGACCCCGGAAATTACAGAGGGGTAACGATAACGAGCACGGGATATAAGATATATGCGAATATTTTAAACAGAAGGTTGGTGAAAGAGCTGGATGAGAAGGGAGGGTGGAGTAGGTCGCAGGCGGGCTTTAGGAAGGGAAGAGGAACGGTGGAGAATATGAAGATCCTAAAGTATATAGTAGGAAGAAGGGTAAAACAGAAAAAGAAAGTGTGGGCTTTATTCATGGATCTAAAGGCAGCTTTTGATAGAGTGGATAGAAAAGTGTTGTGGGAAATGATGAGGAAAAGAGGGGTAAGTGAGGGGTTAAATAGACAGAGTTATGGAAGTATATGAGGAGACGAGATGTGTTGTGAGGATAGGAGAGAATGTATCAAGGGAATTTTGGGTGGAAAATGGGGTAAGGCAGGGGTGCCCGATGAGCCCGACTTTGTTTAACATATATATAGCAGACATTGAGGAGGAGTTAAAGAAAGGGAAGGGAGGGATTCGAGTGGGAAGTGGTAAGATGTGGTCGATAGAATATGCGGACGATATTGTGTTGCTAGCAGAGGAAGAAGAAGGGCTAAGAGATATGATAAGGGGAGTAAGGGGGTATATAGAGGGGAAAAAGCTAGAACTGAGTGTGGATAAATCTAAGGTGATGGTGTTTAAAAATAAGGGAGGAAGGGAGAAGGAGAGATTCTGGTGGTGGGGAGGGAAAAGAATAGAGGAAGTGAAAGAATACAAATATTTAGGGTACGTGATAACAAGGCATGGAGGGGATAAGGAACATGTGAGAGAAAGGGTGAGAAGAGCTAGAGTGGCAATGGGATGGGTATGGAGTTATGGGGAGAGAAAATTTAAGGGGGATGTAAGATGGAGGTTAAAACTGTTTGACAGTATAGTGAAGGGAATTTTATTTTATGGAGTGGAAATATGGGGATACAGAGAATGGAGGGAGGTGGAAGCGATTCAGGAAAAATATCTAAAGTGGATTTTAGGAATGGAAAGGGTAACACCAGGGTATATAGCAAGAGAGGAGTTGAAAAGAAATAAATTAAGAGTAGAGATGGGATGGAGGGCAGGAAGGTTTGAGGAAAAATTAGAGAAAGGAAAGGGAGGGGAAATCGGGATGATGTGCATGGGGGAGAAGAAAGAGAGCGAAAGAGAGAATGATAGGAGTGAATGGACAAGAGAGAGTGTGGAGAGGGGGAAGTATCTATGGAGAGGAGGTATGAGTGAAGAAGCCATGAATGAATGTGGAGAGAATAAATGGGAGATTCTGAGAGAAAGGGATATAGAAGTGGATGAACAAGAGAGAGGAGAGGAAGTGAGAGCGTCTAAGTCCTGTGCAAGATACGGGAGAGTGATTGGGGTACCAATGTATATAAGAATGAGTAAGAGAAAGGAGGGAAAAAGACTGGTGAAAATAGCGAGGTGGAGGTGCGGGAATGAGGAGAGGGGAAATAAGTATTGGATGGATGAGGAGGAGAGAAAGTGTAGACTGTGTGCAAGAGAGAGAGAGAGAATGTTGAGCATTTAAAGAACAGATGCGAGTATGTAAAGGAAAAAGGAGATAAAGATGTAGATGTATTAAATGAGGATGGGAGAGGATTAAGATGGATGGAGATGATAGAGCGAGTAAGGGGGGAGGGAGGGAGAGAGGGAGGGGGAGAGAGAGAGAGAGATGTGTGTGTGTGTGTGTGTGTGTGTGTGTGTGTGTGTGTGTGTTAGCCCGCGGGATGTCTAAGAGTTGCGTAGATTATTAAGTGTTTTTAGGTAGATTAAGTTTTTGTAAAGATATTTAAATGTAAATGTTTCGTATTGGAAGTTCATGTAAGCACAAGTGTGTGAAATGCATAATAAACTACATACATGTAATTAATATCAAGTAAAGTTCTACTATACAAAGATAAAAAATTTATATATCTTCATACAGACGACCATTTGATACCATTTTATAAAAAATTATGTTACTAAATATTATATATATTTGACGATGGGCGTGGCGGTGGGATTTTTTAATTTAACCAGTGAAATAC
>NW_017274993.1:29616-32374 GCF_001594065.2 Cyphomyrmex costatus | reverse complement strand
TAAGTTTATAGTATACATACAAATGATACATGTCATTAGAATTAAATAAGTGTAAGGATGGTACCACTTAGATCTTTAGAGATGGAATTTTTAAAGACTAGTTAATTAAACGATATATTTTATGGGAAAAATCCATATTATATGACAAGATAGTGAAATAAAACGAAAAAGATGAGTAGTGGGGTAGGGAGGAGGGAGAGGAAGTGCAATGTGTCGAAGTTAGTATAAATTGTATATTTATATATAGATATTTTAATATCAGTTACTTTCGTGATAATATAATATATATTAAAGTACAGATGTATCAAAAATATATATAAAAAATGATTTAAAAATATATTATACATATATATGTGTGAAGGAGAGTGAAAATGATGAGTGGTAGGGCGAGTCGGGGAGAAAAAAGGGGGAGAAAATGCAGTGAGTCGAAGTTTAAATGATTATGGTTGGATATCACTCTGTTTTAAATAATTTAAAGTCAAATTGTTTATACCTTACCAAGTTAAATTCTATCACATTTGCTGTTTATTAGACTATTCTTATTATTAATATATGTAATATTAACGCGTCAATTTTAAAACAACATTAATTTTTTTATATTCGTTAACGCGACCACATATTATAAAATAAAATTATTAAATAAAGGTAAAACAGTTACTCTTCGTGGTAATATATTATGCGTGGTGCGGTGTTGTGAGGGGGACAGCGAAAGCTACACGAAAACGATTCGAAAATCAACCGAAAGTTGCACTGTCCCCCTCACCGTTCCACGTGCAGGCAAAATGCCTCATGACAGTCCAATGGTTTAAATATTCATCATACGAAGTTGCAGTCGGGAGTATTTAAAATTTCAAATATATATAAATATATATATAAATATATGGAATAATATGAGATGAGGGGTACAACGGAAAGCGGAGGCGATTCGAAAATCGGCCGAAAGTTACATACACTTTACGTATGTTCTCTTTGTAATAGCAACTTTAATTGATAATCAGTTACTTTTCGTGGTAATATATTATTACAATTTAAATCGTGATAGTACTGCGATGTTTTTAAATATACGTCATATCGGTCAACAGTCAGTAGAATTTAAAATAATAATTTTATTTAATATATATAAGTGATGACTGCACGGTTTATTATCGGTGAGCCGGGTGAGGGGGTGACGTGCGACTCGCGTTCGCCTTTGCACATCAAAACAATCCCCAAGGCTGCTTTCGCTAACCGTCTAATATTAACGCGTCAATTTTAATACGACATATTTTTTATTCGTTAACACAATCGCATATATAAAACAAAATTATTAAATAAATGTAAAACGGTTGCATCCCTCTCACCTCACTGCTCCGCTCGCAGTCCACATGCTCCATTTCGATCGAGCGGTATAGACTAGCGCCACATTTGCCTCTTGCGGCAGGAATGTCAGAAGGACATCGAATGGAATGTGGTCGACGATGACAATAATGATGACAATAATTATGATAACGACGACGACGTATCTTAAAAATAAAACGTGAAAATTTACAGATTCGGACTTTGAGTCGTGATATCTTCGCTCGTAGGACACGTAGAGAAAAAATGAAAGCACTTTTATTATACAATTTAAGCAATTGCTATCGATTGAGCGTATATAGAACTTGATCCGTTCAGCCGTTACTGAGATCTGATCATCTCAATCCCCCGAAACTCTCAGTTTCGCGTAAAGGAGGCACGGCAGTGCCGCGGCGCTTGGCTTAGCCGAGACACGTATCTCCAGATTATTGTCATCATTATTATTGTCATCGTCGACCACATTCCATTCGATGTCCTTCTGACATTCCTGCCGCAAGAGGCAAATGTGGCGCTAGTCTAAACCGCTCGATCGTCATGGGGCATGTGGACTGCGAGCGGAGCGGTGAGGTGAGAGGGGTGCAACTTTCGATTGATTTTCGAATAGTTTTCGTCCAGCTTTCGCAGTCCCTCTTATCGTATCGCACCGCGCACAGTACAATGCCATTCGATTATCATGGAGCACTTGGACTGCACGCGGTGAGATGAGGTGAGGAGGAGCGGGTAAATGCAACTTTCGGCTGATTTTCGAATCGCCTTCGTCTAGCTTTCGCTGTTCCCCTCACCACACCGCTCCGCGCGCTGAACAATGCCATTCGATTGTCATGGGGCATTTCAACTGCACGCGGTTTGGTGAGGGGGACAGTGCAACTTTCAGTTGATTTTAGAATTGCCACCGTCTAACTTTCGCTTCCCCCTCACCTCACCGCTCCGCGCACTGAACAATGCCATTCGACAGTCATGGGGCATTTCAACTGCACGCGGTGTGATGAGGGGGGCAGTGCAACTTTCAGTTGATTTTCGAATCGCCTCCGTCTAACTTTCGCTGTCCCCCTCACCTCACCGCTCCGCGCGCAGAACAATGCCATTCGAATGTCATGGAACATTTCGTGCGACTGCACGCGGAGCGGCGCGGGGGACTGTGCAACTTTCGGTTGATTTTCGAATCATTTACGACTAGCTTTCGCTGTCAACCTCACAACACCACACCGCGCATAATATATTACTACGAAGAGCAACCGTTTTACATTTATTTAATAATTTTGTTTTATATATGCGATTGTGTTAACGAATAAAAGATATGTCGTATTAAAATTGACGCGTTAATATTAGTCGGTTAGCGAAAGCAGCCTTGGGGATTGTTTTGATGTGCAAAGGCGAACGCGAGTTGCACGTCACCCCCTCACCCGGCTCACCGATAATAAAC
>NW_017274993.1:23941-28987 GCF_001594065.2 Cyphomyrmex costatus | reverse complement strand
CATAATGTATTACTACGAAAAGCAACTGTTTTACATTTATTTAATAACTTTGTTTTGTAATATGCAATCGCGTTAACGAATAATAAAGAATAAATATGTTATTCTAAAATCAATGCGTTAATATTAGACGGTTAGTGAAAGCAGCCTTGGGATTGTTTTGATTTTGAAGGGCGGACGCTAGTCGCACGTCCCCCCCTTACCCGGTTCACCGATAAACCGAGCAGTCATAAATACATATTAAGTAAAATTATTATTTTAAATACTACCGACTGCTGACCGATATGACGTATATTTAAAATTATCGCAGTACTATCACGATTTAAATTGTAATATTATATTACCAGGAAAAGTAACTGATTATCAATTAAAGTTGCCATTACAAAGTGAACATACGTAAAGTGTATGTAACTTTCGGCCGATTTTCGAATCGCCTCCGCTTTCCGCTGTACCCCTCATCTCATATCATTCCATATATATATATTTATATATATTTGAAATTTTAAATACTCCCGACTGCAACTTGGTATGATGAATATTTAAACCATTCGACTGTCATGAGGCATTTTGCCTGCACGTGGAACGGTGAGGGGGACAGTGCAACTTTCGGTTAATTTTTGAATCATTTGCGTCTAGTTTTTGCTGTCCCCCTCACCTCACCGCTCCGCGCGCAGAACAATGCCATTCGACTGTCATGGGGCATTTCGACTGCACGCGGAGCGGTGTGGTGAAGGGGACAGTGCAACTTTTGGTTGATTTTCGAATCATTTACGACTAGCTTTCGCTGTCCCCCTCACAACACCGCACCGCGCATAATATATTACTACGAAAAGCAACTGTTTTACATTTATTTAATAATTTTGTTTTGTAATATGCAATCGCGTTAATGAATAAAAAATAAATATGTTGTATTAAAGTTGACGCGTTAATATTACAATAGACGGTTAGTGAAAGCAGCCTTGGGGATTGTTCTGATGTGCAAGGGCGGACGCGTGTCGCACGTTACCCCCTTACCCGGCTCACCGACAATAAACCGTGCAGTCTTCATTTAAATACATATTAAATAAAATTTAATATGTACATTTTTTTTTGTTCTATTTTAAATAAAATTATTATTTTAAATTCTACTGACTGCTGACTGATATGATGTATATTTAAAACTATCGCAGTACTATCACGAGTTAAATTGTATTAATATATTACCACGAAAAGTAACCGATTATTAATTAAAGTTTGCCAGTATAAAGTGAACATACGTAAAGTGTATGTAACCTTCGGCCGATTTTCGAATCGCATTCGCTTTTCGTAGCATCTCTCATCTCTTATTAAATATATATAAATATTTGAAATACATGTTTCAAATAAAATTATTTTAAATACTCCCTACTGCTTACTGCTATGATATTTAAACCATTCGATTGTCATGAGACATATCGACTGCACGCGGAGCGGTGAGGGGGACAATGCAACTTTCAGTTGATTTTCGAATCGTTTTCGTCTAGCTTTCGCTGTCCCCCTCACAACACCGCACCACGCATAATATATTACCACGAAGAGTAACTGTTTTACATTCATTTAATAATTGTATTTTATAATGTGTGGTCGCTTTAACGAATATCTACTAAATTAAAAAGTAAAACCCATGAGGTTCCATCTTTATCTTCATACAATGAAACCTAAGTATATGCCTATAAACTTACATTTTAAAAAAAAAGGTAGAAAAAGCGTTAAGAGTGGGTGCTGCTGGTCAAAAAACCATTTGGGCCAGTTTCACCAACGTTAACTACTTAATCGACTGTGAAACTGACCAATCACATTTGCTGTTTAGTAGAACCATCTTTAAAAACCTACATGATTTTATCCTTACTTACTTAATTCTAACGACATGTATCATTTGTATAAAAGATTTGATATCAATAGTCGGCGCCAAGTTTTTCTACCTTATTACTTACTTAATTTTAATGACATTTATCATTTGTATAAAAGATTTGATATCAATAGTCGGCGCCAAGTTATTCTACCTCATTACTTACTTAATTTTAATGACATTTATCATTTGTATACAAGATTTGATATCAACAGTCGGCGCCAAGTTAAATTCTACCAAATTAAAGAGTAAAACACAAGTGGTACCTTTAATCTTTAAGAACCCATATAGTACTATCCCATAAAAAAACCTTTTTTTAAAAAAAGAAAAAAACATACGCCAGGTGCATATAAAAGATACTGAACTTCTTGATCAAAAACAGATATGAGATAAATATAATTGACCAAGTGTATTCTTCATTACGCCAGTCACATAAGACAGACCGAAAGTGACTATAATTGTCATCTGGATTATAGTGAAGAAAAAACTTGGCGTGCCCGGGTCGCATTAATTGTAAACAGTATTCAGTGAAAACATTATTTCAACATAGTATTTGCATTATAAATTAAAATATAAAAATAACAGACATATGTATACAGATATATACGTATAATATATACGTATAATATACACGTATAATATAGTGATATAATTAGTATCATCATTCACTATATAGTGATATAATTTGTGGGACATGAAAATATATTCACAACTAAGTATTATAATATGTTCAGTAAGCAATTATTAACATCTTTTCTTTGTTGAATTGTTTTCGCATATATTGTGTATACTGCAGAATATTGCGATAGAACCAAGGTTCTAGAATATTGCGTTTTAATGCGACCCGGGCACGCCAAGTTTTTTCTTCACTATAATCCAGTTGACAATTATAGTCACTTTCGGTCTGTCTTATGTGACTGGCGTAATGAAGAATACACTTGGTCAATTATATTTATCTCATATCTGTTTTTGATCAAGAAGTTCAGTATCTTTTATATGCACTTGGCGTATGTTTTTTTCTTTTTTTAAAAAAAGGTTTTTTTATGGGATTTCACTGCTTTTTGTTAATTATGAAAACGTGATAATAATGTAGGAAATTTAAATCCTCTAAAAATAAATACAGATTCTGTTTCTAAAATAGTTATTTTGTAAATTTCTATTTATTTAATATTAAAGATGTACTCGTATTGTATTTATTGACACTTAATTATACTTAAGTTTATTTGTACTTAATTTAGATTTGTTCTAAGAAAAATATATACGCGCTCTTTGCATTTCGTGGCCACTTACATACTTCAACTTTTAAATCATTTATGGATGTCCATTTTGTACCTTTAGCTCGCAATAAATTTGTGTAATGTCCTTCGTCTATATTTTTACCATGATGAAGAATCGCACTATTAACTTTATAAATATTATCACCGATACAAATTTTTGACGAAGGTATGGATTTAATATTAAGATTTGTAATCTTTATAACTTCTTCATTATTAACTTTAAATAATAATAATTGAATAATAAGTACACGTTTGGTCGTTGTTATACTAGTCTTTTCAAGTAAAGCAGTTGAATTACAATTACATGTATGTGTTACACGTACGATTGAAAAATACATGTATGTGTCACACGTACGTCTGAATATAACTGAAACGTACCCTTTTCGGGACTCGGTCTCTAGATCTCGGTATCGGCTGCACCAATTTTATTCGGACTGGTCGCAATCGAAAGATACCGATGACATTATATAATAAAAGTGTTTTTAGATTTTTGATTGTGCTTTTAAATTCTGAGTAATTTTAATCTAAAGTTTCAAGATGTGAAAACTCGAGATAAAGCTAGTGGTAGCGTCGTGAATTTGACATCGACATGAACATATACACGCATCAAGTATCATGTCATCATGTCAAACGGTTATATTTTTATTTTATGCACTTGGCGTCGCGACGCTACCGATCGCTTGATTATTAAATTGTACTAAATTAAAAAGTAAAACCCATGAGGTACTATCTTTATCTTCATACAATGAAACTTAAGTATATGTCTTTGTATTCTTAATAAGAGATCTTCCTATTCGAAACCAAGTGATTTAATTCTTTCCTAAAAAAGTTATATCACTATTAATTTAAAAACAAAATGAAAAAAATTTATTTAAATAGATAAATTTTTTATGTAAAAACACTTCGCGCTGCATGTTCTCGATCTCGATGTAATAAAATACAATAATAAAAATAAGAAACTTTTCACGAGAATTAAAGTATATGTATAGTATGTATATATTCGTGTATATGTATGTGCGAGTGAATTGTATCTCAATCCCAATATAATAACGTAATAATGAAATTATATATGGATGAAGCATTTAGTAAAAGAGATTAGAAACTACGAGAGTTAAAGTATGCAGTCTGTATGTATATTCGCGTAGAAAATATGCGAGTGAAATGCATAAAAAAAAGAAAAGTAAGCTGTATATTTATTAAATGTAACATTTAGAATATGTCTACTATAATTTTTAAATTATCATTACCTTTACATACATTTGTATTAATTATTATAGCTTTTAGATAGTTTTCATTGTTTTTCTTATTCGCTCCAGCAGCACGAAGTGTTTTTACACAAAATATTCTTTTATTTAAATAAATTTTTTTCATTTTGTTTTTAAATTAATTGTGATATAATTTTTTTAAAAAAGAATTAAATCACTTGGTTTCGAATAGGAAGATTTTTTATTAAGAATACAAAGGCATATACTTAGGTTTCATTGTATGAAGATAAAGATAGTACCTCATGCGTTTTACTTTTTAATTTAGTACAATTTAATAATAGTACTATATGGGTTCTTAAAGATTAAAGGTGCCACTTGTGCTTCACTTTTTATTTAATATTAACGCGACAATTTTTAAACAACATATTTATTTTTTATTCGTTAACGCAATCGCGTATTACAAAACAAAGTTATTAAATAAATGTAAAACAGTTACTCTTCGTGGAAATATATTAATAATTATGAGCGGTGCGGTATTGTGAGAGGGACATTGGAAGCTAGACGTAAATGATTCGAAAATCAACCGAAAGTTGCACTGTCCCCCTCATTTTAAAACAACATTAATTTTTTTATATTCGTTAACGCGACCACATATTATAAATAAAATTATTAAATAAAGGTAAAACAGTTACTCTTCGTG
>NW_017274993.1:2235-23740 GCF_001594065.2 Cyphomyrmex costatus | reverse complement strand
ATATATATATATATATATATATATTTAATAAGAGATGAGGAATGCAGCGGAAAGCGAATGCGATTCGAGAATCGGCCGAAGGTTACATACACTTTACGTATGTTCACTTTGTACTGGCAACTTTAATTAATAATCAGTTACTTTTCGTGGTAATATATATATTATTACAATTTAAATCGTGATAGTACCGCGATAGTTTTAAATATACGTCATATTGGTCAGCAGTCGGTAGTATTTAAAGTAATAATTTTATATAATATGTGTTTATGACTGCTCGGTTTATCGGTGAACCGGGTGAGGGGGGGACGTGCGACTAGCGTCCGCCCTTCAACATCAAAACAATCCCAAGACTGCTTTCACTAACCGTCTAATATTAACGCATTGATTTTAGAATAACATATTTATTCTTTATTATTCGTTAACGCGATTGCGTATTATAAAACAAAATTATTAAATAAATGTAAAACAGTTGCTTTTCGTAGTAATACATTATGCGCGGTGCGGTATTGTGAGGGGGACAGCGAAAGCTAGACGTAAACGTTTCGAAAATCAACCGAAAGTTGCACTGTCCCCCTCACCTCACCGCTCCGCGTGCAATCCAAATGCCCAATGACGATCATTGACCAATCCATACTTAATTGCTTATATATATCAATTGACGTGTCCTATCGAAAAAATATTGGTAATGTACACGTTATATTGTCAATGTACTCTAATGTATACAATAATATCGGTATTTTTTTACTGTCGTCAAAATAGCCGATTGACATATATATATATATATACAGGGTGTCCCGCAACTACCGCATTTAATCTTAGGAACGTATTTTTAAGAAAATTTTATAAGGAAAATTCTAATAAAAAGATGTCGAGGCTATAATAGTTTTTAAATTAATCGCATTTAAATTTCGCTAATGACAGAGCTGAGATTTTGCGCGCTCAGGCATGACAATATGACAAGTGGTGAATGTACCATGAGGGCCTCATAAACATGCAATATTTTTCAGAAAGTTGTTTGAAAAAACATTTGTACATTTTTAATTTTTAATTATACACACACATGCGTAATTAATATGCGTAATTAATCTCGGGGAATAGTTTATCGTAAAATATCAATTCAATAGCAAAACATAACGATATGTATCAGCTGTCAATAAATTCGTAACTATGTTCATTTATCTCGCATGGTAAACATTTTTGTGATAATATCGATAATCTATTTTTGACGTAAAATAAAATTGTAACAGAAATAAAATTATTATAATTTTACAATATGGAGTACACAAATGAAGTAGTATTGTGACATGTTACTCATTTATGGCGAATGTGACAGAAATTCACACGAGGCTAGACGTATGTATGTAGAATGTTACCTTAATCGTAGACACCCAGAAGCAAACGTATTTCTAACTATTATCATTTATATTATTTTTAACTATTAATTACGCACATATGTGTATAATTAGGGTAACGTTCCACATACATATGTCTAGCCTCATGTGAATTTCTGTCACATTCGCCATAAATGAGTAACATGTCATACCACTCTTCATTTGTGTACTCCATATTGTAAAATTATAATAATATTATTTCTGTTATAATTTTATTTTACGTCAAAAATAGTTTATCGATATTATCACAAAAATGTTTACCATGCGAGACAAATGAACATAGTTACGAATTTATTTTGACAGCTGATACATATCGTTATGTTTTGCTATTGAATTGATATTTTACGATATACTATTCCCCGAGATTAATTACGCATATTAATTACGCATGTGTGTATAATTAAAAATTAAAAATGTACAAATGTTTTTTCAAACAACTTTCTGAAAAATATTGCATGTTTATGGGGCCCTCGTGGTACATTCACCACTTGTCATATCGTTATGCCTGAGCGCGCGAAATCTCAGCTTTGTCATTAGCGAAATTTAAATGCGATTAATTAATTAAAAACTATTATAGCCTCGATATTTTTTAATTAGAATTTCCCTCATAACATTTTCTCAAAAATACGTTCTTAAGATTAAATGCGGTAGTTGCGGGACACCCTGTATATGTATTTAATATGCAGCGGGAAGCGGAGGCGATTCGAAAATCAGCCGAAAGTTACATTCACTTTACGTAAGCTCACTTTGTACTGGCCTTTAATTAATAATCCGTTACTCTTCGTTGTTTATATATTAATAAAATGTAACTCGTGATAATACTGCGATAGTTTTAAATACACGTCATATCGGTCAGCAGTCAGAAGAATTTAAAATAATAATTTTATTTAATATATATATGTAAAATGATGACTGCACGGTTTATTATCGGTGAGCCCGGTGAGGAGGTGACGTGCGACTTGCGTCCGCCCTTGCACATCAAAACAATCCCCAAGGCTGCTTTCATTAACCGTCTAAATTAACGCGTCAATTTTAATACAACATATTATTTATTAACGCAATCGCATATATAAAACAAAATTATTAAATGAATGTAAATAGTTGCTTTTCGTAGTAATATATATGCCTGGTGTGGTGTCGTGAGGGGGACTCACTCTAATCAAGCACCCCAATGGAGGCAAAATTCTACCATGTCCATGTCATTGTCTCCGGGTCACGCTGAGAGTAGAATAACATACAGGAATATATCTAGAGTATTAGCATTTTTATTCGTAAATTATAACATTTTAGACATTATAATCATTATATACAGAATCCGCCATTTTGAATTTCGAAAATTTGATAACGGATTCGTAATCAGCGACCCAAAAAACATAAAGATAGTGATTTTCACCAAATTCCATAAGTATAATGATTGTTATGATTAAATATTTGGAAAAAATTACATTTTACTGAATTTCGTAACATTTCCGCCATTTTGGAGATGTTACAGTGATGTATGGTAAAAAGAAAAATTTTTTTCTTAAAATTCAAGTATTCCGTGCACCATCGTGCATAGTTTCAATCGAATCCCATTGCTTTAAATGATAAAAAAAAATTGCTGAAAAACAATGTTTCCGATTTTTTCAGAATTTTTCCTCAAACTTGGTGCCATATTGGATTTCGTATACGGTGAAACTCAATCTTGACCACGGAATCTTGAAGAGCGACCCCGAAAACATTGGAATATGGACTGACGTCTAATTTGTTCGATGCTTTCGTTTCTAAAATAATCGTTCAAGTAGAACAAAAAATTATGGACTCTTGAGCGTTAATGGGTTAATACTATTTGTTTATATTTTATATAAGAAGAAAGTAATCCCTTTATAAACTTTTTTTATCCCTCTGACACACATAATAATATAATTTTCAAATATAACATTAATAAGTGTCACGTCCCGATAGTCGGAAATTGCGACGAAAAGTTTGCGGATCGTGTAGCGCGGAGCGGGGCGCGCGGGCCGAAACCTTGGCTTCTTTTCGCCGTCCTTAGCGATTCTCGTCAAAATATTTTGCGTACCGGATAGCTGTCATCACGCGTCTTTTCTTTTTTATCGCGACGCGAACGATGCGAATATTGAGAAACCATTTCTCATGGTTTGGCGTTATAGTGGGGAATGGAATGGAAGAGGAGATAAGCTCTGAATTCGTGGTTCATATTGTAACGTCCGATGCGCCTACAATACGGCACCACGTCCGTCACTAGACAGGATATACGAACCAATGCTAGTATGAGTAACACAAATACATAGAGAACTAAAGTCGTGACTCGTAGCACGCGTCTAAACGGCCGAAACCGAATTGCGAATAACTGCGCCTGCGCCAACTGTTTAAGGTAGAAAATGCAACTAGGATGCATTTAAATGCAAATCCACTATCGCCAATAAAAAGAAAATCACGAACTGATAAAGTCGAGCTATTTAGATCTAAGAATAACTAATGGTCTTCGGCAGAATTTAGAAAAAACCGCGATGCATCCCAGTAATGCACTTCCGTGCAGCTTCAAGTACACCTACCGGACGCCAGCAAACATAGGAACACATACCCATCTGACAAGCGCTGACATTCACAAGTCTGAAATAAAGGCTTAAATAAACATAGAATCTCTCGCGAATACTTAATTCTCAGTAATCGCTCGAGGAAGCGGCCTACCGAAAACACGGCATGAAAAACACAGCGCATCTCTGTGCACACTTTACTCGTGTCGTACTGCAACACGCGCGAAGCCGACGCAGCCATATGAGCTGTACCCTATAAACTATAGATCCCTCGTATTCGCGCATTGAAATTCGGCGTTATTAAGCTTAAAATCGACAAATTAATAATTGAAGAATTTTCCAGAACGTCCTTACACGGACATAACACAGCCAAAAGAATAACATCCCCTTATCCTATATAAACTCAGCGATTCTAGCGGAGCGTACCTATTCCTTTCAGAAAAGAGTCACAGACAAGATAATTATACCTCGCGCCGAAAGGCGTTTCTGCGGCTTCCCTTCAACTGTATCTTTTCACAGCCGATTTTTGTCCGCGCCTTCTGACGTCCAAGAATCACTCTGAAAATTTCTTCCGATACTTTACCGACTCTTATCCGCGCCTTCACGGCGTTCGAGGGTCATTGTATTAACGCTCACTTCCTATTCCTTATAGATTTAAGTCGGAAATACATAGAATAATTTCTCTCATATCGAAATTACCGATATTCAACTTCACACGTAGAATATCTCTTACATGTCAAGAACGTTATACTTGGAGTATGTTTTATTCAACTCGGGAACGTTAAAGTCTTGAAATCTAAAAATTTTATACTTAGAGCATTCTCAACCATCTGAGAAATTAAATTATTTTACTGAGAGAAATTAATTCTATATCGAACAGTATTCATATTCAGAATAGTCATATTCAGAACACTAAAGCTTGTACTCAGAATAGGTCACTTTCACACTGCAAATATAGAAAAGTTTTACTTTATTTAGAATATATATATTTTCGTTCATTAAGAACAGTATACTTAGGATATTTTCTTTCACATCGGTAATATTAGAACTTAAAACTTATAAATAACTCTTTGAAGCACACATTTTTCTTTACATGGAAAACAGCTGGAATTTGTTACTCGGGGGTTTTCGGGGTCGCTGATTACGAATATAGCCTCAGATTTTCAAAATTCAAAATGGCGGATCCAAGATGGCGGACCAAATGAGGCAAACGTTGCTTGATAGAGATGAAACTGGGTACTCGGGGGTTGTCGGGGTCGCTGATTACGAATATGATCTCAGATTTTCAAAATTCAAAATGTCGGATCCAAGATTAGAATTTAAGGGTCTGAGTAAAGATTGGGCGTCCAAGGACCTTCGAGTCCGGTTCGAAGCTGCACGATCGTTAAGATGTCATAAAATTTTACGGACAAGAACCGAACATAATTGTTATTCATCTGTGTTCGTATAGTACGCACTTGAGAAGGGTTTTTTTTAGTTTCTGAAGCGAAATTGTATAGCCGATTTTTCACATTTTTTCCACATTTTTTTTTCATTTTTTTTTCATTTTTCGATTTTTTCCGATTTTTTTCATTTTTTTGATTACATATTTACACTCAACGGCCCAAAAAACTCGCGAGAAAACATTTGCAGGCAAAAATACACGTTATTTTTTAAATTACTGTTCCGCCATTTTGAATTCGCCATCTTGGACGTATAAAAATTGAAAACTGACTGCATATTTATACTCAGCGACCCAAAAAACCCCCCGAGTAAATATTCTCAAATCAAAATATATCATTTTTAAAATGTTTGGTCCGCCATTTTGAATCCGCCATTTTTAATTTTTGAAATCTGACCCCGGATTCGTCATCAGCGACCTTAAAAACCCCTTAGTAAAAATTGCCATGAAAATCGATACTTAAATAAGTTGGAAAACGCTTTTTTTCCAAAAAAAAACTGCATTTTTTTGTTGTTTGTTTATTTATAACAATTTTACAACAAATGAAATTTAAATATTGCTGGTGTAATATTGTAGACAAATATCTTAGCTACTAGAAAAACCAACCAATATTTTTAAATACTTCAAAATTGAATTTTTATAAATAAAATTAGCGGGAGGAAAAGGTGGTCCCTGAGAGGGACCACCGTGCTTCAAAGGGATAAACCAGTAGTCGTTAGCCGAAAACATTAAAATCTTACCCACGAGAAAAATTATAATTCAGAATATTTTCTTCTTCACCGGGAGCATAATATTATTCTTATACCGAGAGAATCTCACCTAACTGCCAAAATACATAGCTTTATTCTCGGAATATTTATTCCCGTACTTAGAATATTAGCATTATGCTCGGAATATTTCCTTTCATATTCAGGATAATAAACCATAAGATATTTTCTTTTGCACTGAAATATATATCCCTCTATCAAGAATACCTGTCTTAAACTATTTTTCTTTTCTACGCCGGAAATAATAAGCTTACATTTTGAACAGTAGCCATTTACTATTAGAACAATTCAGATCGTGGATTTATCTTGGGGAGGTATACCATCAAAATCTTTATTTAAATGACAGATGCCAAAAAAGTATAGGAAGCGCCGTATAAGGAGTAAAAGGGGTGGAGTGAAGGTTCGCATACGCGAAGTGGTCAAGGAGTATATATTCGGGGGCGAGTTCGACCTCAGCATATATTGGGCCACTGAACCTTCCTCCACCTCAGCAAGGGACAGCGCGAGAATACTGCCTACGCCTCCTAACGGAGTATCTAGCGTCCCCGCGAAGGAACCGCCCGCGAAGGAGCGACCTGCGAAGGAGCCGTTAAAATCAGTCCCGCGGCCAGGGCCCCGTCCCCGCACTCCTCCGCCGATCTGTGTGGCGCCGGAGAGGAAGCCGACGCGACCAAGACTCATTACGAGCAAAAAGAACAACGTAGTAAATGTAAATATTAAAATATAAAATAAGAAAATAGTAATTGACTCGCGTATTATTCATTTCAAATATCCCTCCTATCCTCCCCAAAGAGAGACGTGGATGAGTGAAACTAGATGATGAAGCATAAATGTCATCTATATATGACACAAGAACTCTGACGTTTCCTCAAATCTCTCTATTTTATTGTTTTGGAGGATACGAAAGGCAGATAAAATATAATTCTCATCTAGAATTAGAAAGACATTGTCGTTAGCACTCTGCTATAGAGACAAGGCTTGAAGATATAAAGACATAATATTGTGCCTCGCGAAGGCACTGGTGACAGCAGCCTGCCATTCAAATATAAACAGTAGAATCAGCTGAGAAGCCGAGGCTTCGCCCCGCGCGCCCCGCTCCGTGCCCGCGCTCTCATTTTACTCGTGCCGCGTTTCGTCACCGGCGTATAAGCAACACGAACCAACCGGGACGTAACAATATATATATCATGAAGCGTGGAGCCTCCTCGATTCTTTTCTCACAGACTTGGATGAGGAAAGGAGGTGGATGGTATTAACGATCCCGTTTTTTTAAGACTATATTTGTAACTACCTAACTTTCGATTTGCATGGCGTTAGCTCGTCGGAATATTTGTCCGAGGATTCGAAAGAGGTTCGATCGGTGGGAGAGTGTCAGGCAAGTAAAGTCTCAGACAGGTGCGTATAATAACCAAACAATTCACTTTATTTAAATCCGACGAAATGGCTTATATTCTGCCGGAACGAAATATAAGAAACGGCTTAGCGCCGAGACAATCGTCAGGTATAGCGGCGTGCGTGTGTGTGTGTGTGTGTGTGTGTGTGTACGTGCGTGTGTTGTGTGTGTACGAAGCGCAGTCGGTGCGGTGTTTATTTGACACTGCAGAGCGGGTGTGTGCGTGTGTGTGAATCGCAATCGGCGCGGTGGATACTGCGAGCAGTGAGTGTAAGAGCGTGAGCCGCGGGTAGGAATGCGAGGGAGCAAGTGAGAGCGAGTGAGCGGTGTTGCTCGAGACGATATTATGACGGGTCGCAGCAAAAAACGGACGGCTCACTATGCTCCCTTTTTCTTCCTCGCGGTCTCGGCTAGCGAGGCTGATCAGCTGTGCCTGGCTTATATTTAGAACTGTCAATACGGCAGTCTGTAATTCGCGACGCGTGGTTGTTCGGGCGTTATCGCGGATTCGCGTAGATGCGCTAAGACGGGCGATGACCAGCGGCCGAGAACGCTCGGCAGAGGTGGAGAACTCTCCACCCCGGGCGACTGCTGGTCGATCGCAGTGCGTGATGCAGTGGTTGTTGCACGTTGCACCGAGACGGCTGCCGAGAACGCTCGGCAGAGGCAGAGCACACTCTTCCCCTCGGTTCTTGCCGTTCGGTGCACTAGGATGCCTGACTAGAGACCTGTCGAGAACTCTCGACGGAGCTAGAGTACGCTCTGGCCCGTTTTCTCGGTGTCGTGTAGGCTTTCTAGGATTTCGGGATTCGTTGTCTGGAGCAGGTCGGGACAGGAATCCCCTCTTTTCTCGTAACGCGGCATTTTTATACGAACGAAAATGCCGCGT
Organism: Cyphomyrmex costatus; assembly: GCF_001594065.2. Taxonomy (NCBI): domain Eukaryota; kingdom Metazoa; phylum Arthropoda; class Insecta; order Hymenoptera; family Formicidae; genus Cyphomyrmex; species Cyphomyrmex costatus. The sequence continues at coordinate 15,322 of NW_017274993.1, read as the reverse complement.
TCGTGGTTTTCCGCTTTCGCTCGCGTTTTCCCGTGCTTTGCGGTGTTCGGGTCTGAGTCCCAAGAAGTGGGAATCCGCGGCGATCGCTCTACTTCGGTCTCGATTGGCGGTGCTCGGTGTTACGCGGCCGTTACTGCCGCTTTGTAACTGCGAATTATGTTTGCTATTTTATCGGGCGCTATGCGCCCTCATCACTGCATCGCAATCAGCGATGCAGCGGCGTTCGGCTGGGTGGTGTTAGCCAGAACGATGGGGGATGCATCGTTACATATTTATTTATACCTTTTCTACTGTAATAATTCTAGGTTTACTCATTACCAGAGTGGGTCGTGTTTGAATGCGGTCCGGTGGCCGCCAAGGCTCCGTACGCGGACCCCTAGAAGGGGCTGAGAGTACTCGAGAACCTGCCCTAGTAGCACAAAACGTCGGCGCAATATTGGGAAATAAATTTACAGCCAATAATGAATATTAAATAAGAATTGCACACCCAATATTAGTCCAATATTGTAAGGTAAACACCTAGTCATATTTAACCAATATTAGTTCAACAATGTTGGACCAATATTGGGTACACAATTTTTAGCCAATGTTTTAAAGTGGCTATATATTGTTTGACCAATATTTCGCCAATATTGGCTAAAAATTTAATCTGTAATATTGGTCCAATATTGTAAGGTAGATGCCTAATCATATTTAGCCAATATTAGTTTGTAACGATGCACCCCTCTCATGCATCGTTCCCGGCTAACACCAGCCAGCCGGACGCCGCTGCACCGCTAAGCGATGCAGCGATGAGGGCGCATAGCGCCCGATAATATTCAAAGCATAATTCACAGGTACCGGCAGCAGCAACCGGCGCGAGATACCGAAACGCGCCGAACATGTTCGGCCGCGTTCGGACGAAAATGTCTCCCGCCGATCGACATCTCGCAGTAGCTATCGGCGGGAGACAACGAAACACGCCGAGTTGATACGAACGCGATATCTGTCGTGACATAAAATGTCACGTTTGCGAGAAAATCGCGCTATTCCTTGCCGACTCCTGCTCCGATCACCAGCTCCGCTAAAAACACGGAGAATCCGACGAACAAGAAAACCGGGCTTGAGCGTACTCAGGCTCCGCCGAGAGTTCTCGGTAGTTCCAGGGATATCCTCGCACACTGAACAACAAGAAAACCGGGGTGGAGAGTACTCCACCTCCGTCGAGCGTTCTCGACAGTTGCCAGTGCGCCAAGCGGTCACACCGACGTCCGGGGTGGAGAGTACTCCGCCTCTGTCGAGCGTTCTCGACCGTCGGCCAAGGGCCGCCGCTCTTCAAAAAAAGGACGTATCCACGACCGACCGACACGTAGAAAAGGGGTGGAGAGTTCTCCGCCTCCACCGAGAGTTCTCGGTCGTCGGCCGCGGTCTTAGGCGATCCACGAAAAAGACCCGCGTTACGTGAAACCGCGTGCCAAAAGCCGTAGCACGTGTATTCGACATCACGTGCGAAGCGAATACACGTAGGGAAAGAAAAACGCTAAACAGTCCAGCCGAAAAAACTTCTCGCGCGACGAGACAGCCGCGCCCGTGCACACGCACTTACACACACACTCACATTCACACACACAGTCGTACCGAAGTCACCTGCGACCAGCGCCGCACACATAGCAACGAACAGCTGACGCACATACACAAACACGCCTCACCCGACATACTCATCTGTCGACACCAGCGAAACTCGACACGCTCCGAACACACAGCGCGCGTATTATAGAATTATAACTACCGAACCACACATACACATTAATTATACACATATCGACTAAATACAGTTACATCGACATAGAAACACATTATATACACAATAAGCACACACATTTATATGTACCATACAAACGACAAATACAGGCATTTTCTCTAAAATCGAAACACACATTGTCAGAGATTTATTACTGCATTTTCCCTCCGCACGAACCTCTTTCGAAACCCTGGCCAGAGAAACCGACGAGCTAGATCCGTGCCGTCGAAAGTTAGGTCGTTACAATGTCGCCCGAACAGGGACCCGAACGGAAGGGAGAAACGCAGCCCGCACCCAAAGGGTGGATATACCGCCGAACCAAAATCGAACTTGTAGAAGAAATGAATACGTTAGGCCTTAGCACCGAAGGAACGCTAGATGAATTACGACACCGGTTAAGCGCGTACGTGGACGAACACCCCGACCAATTCCGCGCCTCCACCGCCGCCCCGCCTATTCCGCCGCGGCGCGAATCCAACACCTCGATAGCACACACCGTAATCGACAATGCAAATCCCTTTACCGCGATCGTGCCCGCGAACCTTGAAGACCGCCCGGCATACTTTTTAAATCAAATGAGAAAATGGGGCCTCCAGTTCGACGGAAAGGACCCCTGGTCGTTTTTAGAGCGGGTCGAGGAACTAAAAGAAGACTACGAGCTCACCGATCAACAATTTTTTAAGGGCCTGCCGATGTTACTAAAGGGGGATGCACAATTATGGTGCCGGGGAAATCGTCGGCGCTGGGAAACCTGGGAGGACTTCACCGAAAGTTTCAAGGCCGCTTTCTTGCCGCACGCCGATGCATACCAACTACTCGAGGATGTGCACTCGCGTAAGCAAAAACCGGGAGAATCCTACTTTAAATATTCCACCGCACTAATCGCACTTCTTAACCGCGCCGGGATAACGGAAGAAACAAAACAAATAGAGTATCTCTATAGGAACATGCGCGTCGCGTATCAATGGCGCATTCGCCGATCCGACATTCGCTCAATACAGGAGCTTAGCAAGGAAGCCGCAAACTGCGAACGTCTCCAATTGTTAGAAAAAGCGGAAGCAAAGGCGAAGGAACCAGTACCGGAAACTACCGCGGCGGTAACATATAATCGAGCCGAGTGCTGCTGGCGGTGCAAGCAACGCGGGCACACGAGGTTCGAATGCAAACGACTTCCCCGCAAATTTTGCTCGCAATGCGGGAAAGACGGCGTTCTAACGAGAAATTGCCACCCACCGCCGGGAAACGAATCCGCGACCGGGGAAGTCCTGGCCGCCCCCCGGTCCCCCGAATAGACTTCACCCCGCGGCCGCACGTTGATGCATTTATAGACGACCTACGATGCCGAGCCTTGATTGACACGGGGTCCGAAATCTCCTTTATAAACGCCGAGACACAAAAAACAATAGAAGAAATGAATTTTACGATCCGCCCTGAGGCAGGGAAGGTGCAGCTAGCGAACGGACAGGTTGTACAATTACCAGGTTCTGTAGAATTGCCTATAACCATCGGGGCGCGACACCTGCGGCACACCTTCCTCCTGATGCCCACCTTGAAGAGCTCTATGCTCATTGGGATGGACGTGTGGTCACAGATAGGATACGCGATACCCGCCCCGACCGCCAGATCCGCTAACCGTAATCCCGCCACGACCGCGATGACCGAGGGACTGGCCGCGCGAACCGGAGACGAAGATCGCGAACTAAAGGCGTTCTTAGACGAACAACTTCCACGGTTCAAGATGGTAGGGGGACCTACGCCCCTTATACAACACAAAATACGTACCAAACCTGGAACCAGCCCAATTAAGCAACGTTACCGCCCCCGCAATCCAGCCGTACAAGCAGTAATAGATAGCGAAGTGCAGGAAATGCTCCGAGAGGGCGTAATAGAACCGGCTATAAGCGCATGGAGTTCACCCGTCGTTATAGTCAAGAAGAAGAACGGAAAGAACCGATTTTGCATCGATTTCCGCCGCGTGAACGAGATTACAGAACCTGACGCCTACCCCCTACCCCAGATCACGGCCACCCTTGATAAATTAAGGGGGGCAAAATATCTAACCACTCTGGACCTAAAAAATGGTTACTGGCAGGTGCCCTTAACGACCGACAGCAAACCGATCACCGCGTTCACGATACCTGGCAAAGGGCTATATCAATTCCGTGTGATGCCCTTCGGATTACATTCCGCGCCCGCCACCTTCCAACGCCTTCTAGACACGGTCCTCGGCCCTGAGCTAGAACCACGCGTATTTGTCTACCTCGACGACATCATCATCGTTAACCGTACATTCAAGGAACACTTAGAAACCCTGGGCGAAGTATTCCGGCGACTCCGCGAGGCCCAGCTTAGCATTAATCCGGAAAAGTGCAGGTTTTGCGTAGACCAGCTAAAATATCTCGGCCATGTAGTCGATTGTCACGGGCTCCGAACCGACCCGGAGAAGGTGGAATCCATTAACAACTGGCCAACACCTAAGACCGTTAAACAGATTCGGCAGTTTCTGGGGGTGGCCTCGTGGTACCGCCGGTTTATTCAGAACTTCGCCACCGTAGCTGCCCCACTCACCGCGCTAACACGGAAAAACGCTCGCTGGACCTGGGGAACCGACGAAAGCACCGCCTTTGAGGAACTGAAAAAAACACTTACAACGGCGCCCGTACTAGCCTGCCCCGACTTCACGCGTCGTTTCGTGCTGCAGACCGACGCCAGCGGCACCGGGCTCGGAGCCGTCTTAACGCAAAATTTTCCAGAGGGCGAGCGCGTTATCGCCTACGCCAGCCGTACCCTAAATAGACCAGAGCAAAATTATAGCGCGACCGAGCTCGAGTGCCTGGCCGTTGTCTGGGGCATCCGGCGCATGAGGGACTACCTGGAAGGGTACCAGTTCACCGTGATAACTGACCATCAGTCCCTCAAGTGGCTCCAGCGCCTGGAGTCACCAGCCGGCCGCCTCGGACGATGGGCGTTCGAGCTGCAGCAATACGAGTTTGACGTGAAGTACCGTAGGGGAACGCTAAACCGCGTCGCCGACGCCCTGTCGCGACAACCAATAACGGCCGCCGTCGCTGACGCAACTCGGTGCTCGTGGTACCGCCGCCTGTTCGCGACCGTCCAGGAGAACCCCCAGGATAACCCGGACTACGAAATCCGGGACAACCGTTTGTACCGACACCTCCTACATAGTTTAGACTTCCAGGAGATCCCCACGGAGCAGCAATGGAAGGAGTGCGTGCCGCGAAACCGCCGCGACGAGGTTATGCGCGTCCACCACGACGAAGCAACCGCGGGGCACCTAGGGATCGCGAAAACCATCACGCGAGTCATGCAGATGTATTACTGGCCAGGCATGGCGCGCGACATTGCCTCCTACGTACGACGATGCAATAATTGTCAACGATATAAAATAATGCAAGCGAAACCTGCCGGCATGCTTCACGCGACCGATTCCTGTCGCCCCTGGCAGCACGTCACTGTAGATTTAGTAGGACCGTTACCGCGCTCACGAGGGGGGAACGCATGGCTGCTAAACATGCAAGACCGTTTCTCTAAATGGATCGAGTTAAAGCCACTCCGTCGTGCAACCGCCCCCGCCGTCACTAAAGCCATCTCCGAGAGGGTGATATTACGCCACGGATGCCCCGAAAGTGTAATCTCGGACAACGGAACGCAATTCAGATCAGCGCAATTAGAGAAAGTGCTTACATCATACAGCATAACACACAAATACACACCAGCACACGCCCCACACTGCAATCCGGTCGAACGAACAAATCGTACCGTTAAAACCATGATCGCACAATATGTAGACCGCCATCACCGCAACTGGGATGAGCGCATCCCCGAATTGCAATTTGCATTTAACTCGGCGCGTCACGATACTACGGGATACTCGCCGGCATATCTAAATCTCGGCCGTGAGCTGCTGCCGCCGGAAAGGGCCAACAATGCCCGCCTCGCCCCCGCCCCGCCACCCGACACCACCCGCCGTTACCTCGAAGAAGCGTTCGAACTCGTACGAATTAATACAGCTCAAGCATTCCAACGGCAACAACGTCACTACGACTTACGGCGACGAAGTTGGAAACCGAATATCGGAGACCGTGTGTACAAAAGAGAATACCCGCTGTCAAATAAAAACGCGGCATTTAACGCGAAACTAGCGCCTAAGTTTAAAGGCCCGCTCGAGGTACGACGTGTGGTGTCACCCGTAATATTTGATTTACGCGACGCGAGCGGCCGTTGGATACGGCACGTACATGTCCAAGATTTAAAACCCGCCCCCCCCCTTCCCCCTCCGGAAGAAAACAACAACACGACCGAAGATGCATCCGAAGATAATCCTGACTCCGAGGACCACGACGACACCGATACCGAGGACGAATAACAACAATAATTTCGACCCCCTCGACTAACGACACAAAACAATAAACAGGAAAAGATCAGTCGTTTACCGTACGCGAGAGCGAACACCGAAGCGAGCTATGGAGAAAGATATCGTAAAGGAAATTGAGCAACTCCTCGAGGAGTATGACCCGGCAAACCCGGGCATGGGAGCACGGGTGGAGGTGCCACTGGACCAACCAGCATTACATTGGCCACCACCGACAAGAAGGGTGCCCACGGTAGGCTGCATGGTGCAACGATCTGACCACCAAAGACGGGAGAAACTGGCCTGGCTGACATCCACGCCACCGCCTACACCACGTCGACGACAACCGACGACAACCAAGGCCGAAAACAAGGAGCCCACCTTAGAACCAGCACGGCCCATAGGTCCGATGCTACCACCGCCAATAGAGGTGGAGGTTGAGACGGGTCATACGGTCTTCGTGCCATACTACTCGGCGCACGTATCCCGCCAGTACAAAGTTCGCTCGGGCGGTAAACGCTTTCACATTCGATTCAACAGTAACGGCACCGTCCGTTCCATCCAACATAAAGGAAGTTAAAGTGCTTCTAGATTCAAGCACAAGTTAAGGAGGGGGGAGATGTAACGATGCACCCCTCTCATGCATCGTTCCCGGCTAACACCAGCCAGCCGGACGCCGCTGCACCGCTAAGCGATGCAGCGATGAGGGCGCATAGCGCCCGATAATATTCAAAGCATAATTCACAGGTACCGGCAGCAGCAACCGGCGCGAGATACCGAAACGCGCCGAACATGTTCGGCCGCGTTCGGACGAAAATGTCTCCCACCGATAGCTATCTCGCAGTAGCTATCGGCGGGAGACAACGAAACACGCCGAGTTGATACGAACGCGATATCTGTCGTGACATAAAATGTCACGTTTGCGAGAAAATCGCGCTATTCCTGCCGACTCCTGCTCCGATCACCAGCTCCGCTAAAACGCGGAGAATCCGACGAACAAGAAAACCGGGCTTGAGCGTACTCAGGCTCCGCCGAGAGTTCTCGGTAGTTCCGGGGATATCCTCGCACACTGAGCAACAAGAAAACCGGGGTGGAGAGTACTCCACCTCCGTCGAGCGTTCTCGACAGTTGCCAGTGCGCCAGCGGTCACACCGACGTCCGGGGTGGAGAATACTCCGCCTCTGTCGAGCGTTCTCGACCGTCGGCCAAGGGCCGCCGCTCTTCAAAAAAAGGAACGTATCCACGACCGGCCGACACGTAGAAAAGGGGTGGAGAGTTCTCCGCCTCCACCGAGAGTTCTCGGTCGTCGGCCGCGGTCTTAGGCGATCCACGAAAAAGACCCGCGTTACGTGAAACCGCGTGCCAAAAGCCGTAGCACGTGTATTCGACATCACGTGCGAAGCGAATACACGTAGCGAAAGAAAAACGCTAAACAGTCCAGCCGAAAAAACTTCTCGCGCGACGAGACAGCCGCGCCCGTGCACACGCACTTACACACACACTCACATTCACACACACAGTCGTACCGAAGTCACCTGCGACCAGCGCCGCACACATAGCAACGAACAGCTGACGCACATACACAAACACGCCTCACCCGACATACTCATCTGTCGACACCAGCGAAACTCGACACGCTCCGAACACACAGCGCGCGTATTATAGAATTATAACTACCGAACCACACATACACATTAATTATACACATATCGACTAAATACAGTTACATCGACATAGAAACACATTATATACACAATAAGCACACACATTTATATGTACCATACAAACGACAAATACAGGCATTTTCTCTAAAATCGAAACACACATTGTCAGAGATTTATTACTGCATTTTCCCTCCGCACGAACCTCTTTCGAAACCCTGGCCAGAGAAACCGACGAGCTAGATCCGTGCCGTCGAAAGTTAGGTCGTTACAAGTTCAACAATATTGGTACAATATTATTGAACCAATATTGTGAATTCAATTTTTGTTCAATATTTATATATTGGCTATTGTTTTTTCAATATTTTGCTAGTGATGATAATGATGACCCTTTATCTCCTCGTATGAAGCATAGGACATCTACAGATCTCTTCCATTTTGAATCCGAGATGATTCATAGACGTTTTAATCACCAGGAATTATTTTCGGCTCCTGAAATGCGAAAAAATCGTTCGGACTCAGGTTCGGGTCTACAGATCGCGAGTCAATCGTACCAAACGGTAAGCCACTCGACGCCTCCTGGTTTAGACAGAGAGCACAGATTTTTACATAATACATATTCTCCATTGGCACTCATTATGTAACCAATATTGACATTACATTGGGAAATATTGGCCAATGTATGTCCAATGTAAAGCCAATATTGAATAACGATTGACATGCAATACTGGCTGTACATTGGCATTCAATATACAGGGTGTTCATTTGAAAACTTTCCAGCTGATTATCTCGAAAAATATAAAAGATACAAAAAAGAAGTTAAAACACGTATTCCATGATTTCGAGGGGGAAAGAGAATGGCAGTCTCAATTTTTTATTTGGAGGGTGTTCCGGAAACGTCTAATATGCTTGAGAGTCTCCGCGAAACGTTAAATGTCGCGCGATCGGACATAATGAGACGCGTCAGTCGTAGAGTTCGCGAATCACAATTTTCTTCGAGAACGAGGCATCGCGCGTAGTCGATCCTTATCACGCCCAAGGGTAAATAGCATTCGCGATCCTCTTTCGTCAACTCGAATGCGCTGTATATCGATTTTGATCTATCGCGCACCCTCCGTTTCTGCCTATTTGGGTTGCTAATATCATGCATTCTTACGCTTTCTTGTTCCGGCTCTTGGTGTATTAACACGTATTCGAGTTACCGAAAATTCGTATTCCGCGTTGTTGAAGTAATCCGTCGAGCATCGAAAGTGATTCATTCCGCCGGTCATCGGCAAAAATTGTCTAATATCGTTCCCGCGATATTTTCCGTCCATTTCGTTAATTTAGTGAGATACACGCACATTTTCGTCTGCCGTTGTTACCGCACATGTCACCACGTGCTTCGACATTAAAACTTTCCGGAGACTCTCCAAATTCTTGATCTCGGCGAACGGTGCATCGCGCATCCGCGTTCGGACCTTGATCGCTGCGATATTTCGTTAACATCGTCGCGAGAAGATTTCCGTCGCGTTCGGAACTACAGTACAGTTCCGCCCAAGATTTCCGTCGCGTTCGGAACTACAGTACAGTTCCGCCTAAGATTTCCGTCGCGCTCGCGCGCAGCACGTTTGATCAAGGGCAACATTTCCGTACGTTCCCGTTGCTTTTGTCCACCGTTCGTCAAGTGTGCTCAATTGTTAAGAGTGATATTTAATTATCTGTGTAGTTTCAAATAAAGTGACTTCATACCGACTTAAAGACGTTAACAGTCAACCCCCTCTTCCCCTCTATTCCCGATTCAAAATTTATTATCAGCGCACTCCGCAACAGAGGGCGTTTTCAACGTAATTCGAAGGTCAAATTAATTTTTTTAAATGGAAATGTATATTTTTTATTACTTATCTTATTCTACGTAAAAAAAATAGGTAACTTCTGTAGGAAAAATTTTTTTGTTCTATCACTATTTTAGGAGACATTTAAGAAAATATCAAGGCATAGTTATGTATAAAATTTCATCATTTATTATAACAAATGTTCAAAATGTTCTCCGTTGTTTGCTAAACAACAATAAAGGCCATTCTGGAATTCTGAATGAACATTTTGGAAAGTATTTGCTGGAATAGCTCTACATTCCTGTATAATTCTTTGGCGTAAATCGTTGATATTTTCCGGTGGAGTTTTATAAACAACGGATTTTAAGTGTCACCATAAGAAAAAATCGAGTGGAGTTAGATCAGAAGATCTTGGTGGCCATTCGATGACTCCTCTTCTACCAATCCATTTCTATGGGAATCAATTGTTTAGCCATTGTCGAATTGGTAATACATAATGTGAGGGAGCACCATCTTGTTGGAAGCACAAAAGTTCCTTATTTAACAACAATTCACCATTTTCATCTTTTTCATTTTCAAGACTTTCAGTTATAAGTGCATCAATAACGTTGTCTAGTAAATTTAAATAAAGGTTGCCATTTAGTTTGTTTCAAAAACTCCACCGGAAAATATCAACGATTTACGTCAAAAAATTGTACAGGAATGTAGAGCTATTAAAGCATATACTTTCCAAATATTCATTCAAAGTTCCAGAATCGCCTTTATTATTGTTTAGCAAACAACGGAGAACATTTTGAACATTTGTTATAATGAATGATGATATTTTATACAGTAACTTTGCCTTGCTTTTTCTTAAATATTTCCTAAATAGTCCAGTCAAATTATGACAAAAACATGCTCCAGCGGGAAAAAATTCCTATACGCAATTTTTTTTTTATCGTGTAAGGGGGGGTATAGAAAAGCTTAACTGTAGGCTTTCGGGACAAAATAGCTGGTGCTTTTTGAAAAAAGTAAAAAAAAACGGTTCTTTTTGTAATAACTCGGCTTCTAGTGAAGTAAAATCAATGAATAATAGCTCATTTTGTAGGTTTTTTAATGCTCTACAAGTTACTTTAATAACTTTTTCGTCTACGATGGATATTTCTCGAGTTATTGAACAAAAAAGGTGAAAATATAGTGAGAAAACACGGATAATCGACTTTAAATCACTTCTATCTCGTTTCCTTCGAAATTTATCGAAAAATGATCTCTGAGAAACTTGTAGCATTTTTCAAGAGCTTCAATTTGAGGGGTCATTCGTTACTCTACGATTAATAGAACGCCGTACAGAGGGACGCAAAGTTGCGAGGTCGGCGCGAGCCATCACGAGGAACGTGCTGCAGACGTATACGATTCATTGCTCGCGCCGACCTCGCAACTTTGCGTCGCTCTGTACGGCGTTCTATTAATCGTAGAGTAACGAATGACCCCTCAAATTAAAGCTCTTGAAAAATGCTATAAGTTTCTCAGAGATCATTTTTCGATAAATTTCGAAGGAAACGAGATAGAAGCGATTTAAAGTCGATTATCCGTGTTTTTTCACTATATTTTCACCTTTTTTCTTCAATAACTCGAGAAATATCCACCGTAGACGAAAAAGTTATTAAAGTAACTTGTAGAGCATGAAAAAACCTACAAAATGAGCTATTATTCATTGATTTTACTTCACTAGAAGCCGAGTTATTACAAAAAAACCGTTTTTTTTTATTTTGACTTTTTTCAAAAAGCACCAGCTATCTTGTCCCAAAAACCTACAGTTAAGCTTTTCTATACCCCCCTACACGATAAAAAAAAAATTGTGTATAGGAATTTTTTCCCGATAAAATCATAATTTGACTGGACTAAAAATAGTGATCGAACAAAAAAATGTTTCCTACAGAAGTTACTTGTTTTTTTACGTAGAATAAAATTCTGTGTGTAATAAAAAATATACATTTCCATTTAAAAAAATTAATTTGACCTTCAAATTACGTTGAAAACGCCCTCCAAATAAAAAATTGAGAGTGTCATTCTCTTTCCCCCTCGAAATCATAGAATACGCGTTTTAACTTATTTTTGTATCTTTTATATTTTTCGAGATAATCGGCTGGAAAGTTTTCAAATGAACACCCTGTATAACCAATATTGTGTGATGATTGACATCCAATATTGGCTGTACATTGGCAAATAATTATATAACCAATATTGGCATTACATTGGGAAACATTGGCCAATGTGTGCCCAATGTAAAGATAATATTGAATAATGATTGGCATTCAATATTGGCTGTACATTGGCATTCAATATACAGTCAACCCTCTCAATAATGTCGCTTTCCCAGTTTGTCGAGCGAGCTTGTACCCCACTACTAATCAGGAATGTTTCTCTCACGAATTTCATTTACCTTATTCTTAGTAGTGCCGCTAAGCAAGATAGCTTTCTTGTGTCCTTCGTAGTAAATATTTTTTGTTCTAGGCTTGCAACATAAAAAATGCAATACCAAAAACAAGAAAATTTATGTGAATATATATACATAGTAATATTAATGAATACTGAATTTAAATTAATGTTATACTTACAAGCTATTGTGTTATTATCACAGATAATTAGTGACTAATTATGAAAATTGTTACAAAAAACCAATTTTGCAAAATAAGTTTCTTTCTGAAATCTTAACATATTTATTCCACAAAAGACTCTCGGAGTCAAGGTCGGCGTACCGGCGCGGCATTACAGGGAAAAAGAGCGAAAAATTTTCCGAGGAGGAGTAGAAAGTGGGGGAACCCGCGTTCTTGGAAAACCATTGCCCCTTTCCGCGTTACCCGGTATTACTAAGAGGGTTCACTGTATAACCAATATTGTGTGATGATTGATATCCAATATTGACTGTACATTGGTAAACCATTATGTTCGTTGTTGTGTGAATCGCTGCTTCGATCTCGACTGAGATCTCGAATGACGGAATGGATTGGCGGACTGGAAGGTTGAGACCACTGAGCACTCCTCTTTTAACTTGTTGTATGCAAGCTTTATTCCCAAGTAAACGAAGTGTTATTCGCGTGGCACGGCGAGAGAGATTAACTGCTGTTAATACGCCGAAACTCATACACGACGGTAGCCGTGATGAGACGTACAAAAGTAACGAGTCGCGGTAGCGAACCCGTAGAAAGAAAGCTTCTGCTTTCAACGAGGAATTGAGAGCACCACTTGACACGGCAAGTACTGATTTGTGTCTGAGGGGAGAATCGCGTTGCGCGATTAGCGCGACGAATCAGCAGGACGACAGCGACATCGGTATCCAAATATGCGGCTAAATTGTAGTAATGATATTCGCAAGACGGCGCGGTGAGTGCGACGAAAGATTCACGGACAGAATCGATGGATGGCGCAATCGATCCTTTATTCGGCTTTTGTAGCGCGAAACTTATCCTATTCCGGAACA
>NW_017274993.1:0-2105 GCF_001594065.2 Cyphomyrmex costatus | reverse complement strand
TGTTACGTCCAAGCTCCGATTCCGGGAGGAGCTGCGGAAGGGCGCAACGAACTCTGCCCGAGATTCGGTCACGCTCGATCCCCAATTTTCGGAAGGGGCAACGGAGGAGCGTCACCGAGTTCGGGCTCTCGCAGGTACACGCCGTGGAGTGTCCTGCGAGTCGATCGTACCTTTAAGTGCTCCGGAAAATGGGTCAGTGTCTCGGAAGAGACACTATGACGCCTTTCTCCGTGAGCGGTCACGATTGTTGGTCCTTTAATTTAGGTCAGGGAACTTAATCCCTATTACCTGGGAGTGGACCTGTGCGATCTAACGGGAATGGATGAGGGAATACGAGAAAGGGTTTAAGAATTTAAGCGATTTTTATATTTTAAAATTAAATTTCTAATACATTTATTTATTACGATTACAAAATATATAAGGAACATTTACACGTGATTATAATAAAATAAATGAAAATAAAAAGATGAGTAGACATTACAAAAACTTATTAAAAACTAAAATTTACAAATATCATGTGTGTGTTCGTGTGTGTGGGACGGGAGAAGAGAGAGAGAGAGAAAAAGGAATTAGGAGGAGTTTCCTTGACAGGAACAGGGGACGACGGGGCGGATGGCATCCAGCCGTACGAAAAAGGGAATGGAGATTCCTGGAAAGAACATTACAATTTCGCAGTCGGGGGAAACGGTGTTAGTAACAGGGGGAGTTAGAGTCTGCTCAGGGAAGGAGGTGGTGATGGGAGGAAGGAGAGTCTGGTCGGGAGGAAAGAAACTCTGCTCGGAAGGAAAGAAAGTCTGCTCGGAAAAGGAGGGGGTAACGGGGGAAGGTGAGTGTAGTTCCGTGAACGGAGGAGGAGTGGGAATCTCGTGCACGGAAGGGGAAGGGAATCTTTCGTGCATAGGGAGAGGAGAAATTGAGGGGCAATCAATTAGAGGTGGGAATTTGGAGAGATCTAAGGGGAATTCTGAGGAGTCGACGGGGGAGTAGGAGGGTTCGGGATATTGTACGTGTGTGGTAGTGTATGTTTGTGTCGCGGAGAGAAACGGCGGAGAAACTATTACGGAGGGGCGCGATGTGGTATTAACAAGGAGAGACGGCGGCGTAGTGTTTGCGGGGAGCGGCGGTGAAGTACTTTCGGGCATCGGAAGTTGCCTAGGCCGCGGATTCCGGCGGGGAGAGGGTTCCGTTAGCGCACGGTGCGATAGCGCACGTCCCGATAGCACACGTGAAATTCAAATTAATTCCCGATAGCCCACGTCCCTTTAGCACACGTCCCGATAGCGCACGAACCAAAACGCGCTCCAACCCGATAGCACACGACATAAAACGCCAATTTACCCGATAGCACACGTTCCGATAGCACACGTCCCGATAGCGCACGTCCCGATAGCGCACGTCCCGATAACGCACGTCCCGATAGCACACGAAGCAAAACGCGCTTCATCCCGATAGCGCACGTCCCGATAGCACACGAAGCAAAACGCGCTTCATCCCGATAGCGCACGACATAAAATGCCAATTTACCCGATAGCACACAACCCGATAGCACACGTCCCGATAGCGCACGTCCCGATAGCACACGAGCGCGTGTTTTCCCGATAGCACACGAAGCAAAACGCGCTTCATCCCGATAGCGCACGACATAAAACGGCAAATTACCCGATAGCACACGACCCGATAGCACACGTCCCGATAGCGCACGTCCCAATAGCGCACGTCCCGATAGCGCACGTCCCGATAGCACACGTCCCGGTAGCGCACTGCCCGATAGCACACGTCCCGATAGCACACGTCCCGATAGCACACGTCCCGATAGCGCACTGCCCGATAGCACACGTCCCGATAGCACACGTCCCGATAGCACACGTCGATGTCCGCTATTGAGAAGCGCACGTTTTCCCGATAGCACACGTCCCGAAAGCACACGTCCCGAATTCCCGATAGCACACGTCCCGATAGCACACGTCCCGATAGCGCACTGCCCGATAGCACACGTCCCAATAGCACACGTCCCGATAGCACACATCCCGGTAGCGCACGTTCCGATAGCGCACTGCCCGATAGCACACGTCCCGATAGCACACGTCCCGATAGCGCACTGCCCG
>NW_017274992.1:0-268 GCF_001594065.2 Cyphomyrmex costatus | reverse complement strand
TTTTTTGGTAACTTTACTGGTAACTGCGTTACTTTCTTTTTTTGGTAACTGTAACGGTAACGAGTTACATTTTTTGGGTAACGGTAACGAAATTTACAGTTACTTTTGTCGTTACTTTGCACACGATTGAACACGCTTCGATTGGATACATGCTATTTATAGCGCTTATCAATAAGACTTGAAAGCCCTTAGACATTTGGCCATCATGATTCAGTAATTATCTTACACTTCTATCTTCTATGTAATACATAGGACATACAAATATTTC
>NW_017274991.1:169321-287285 GCF_001594065.2 Cyphomyrmex costatus | reverse complement strand
GTACAATTAATAATCATAAACGTTTCGGCCCTTAATCTGGCCATCATCAGTACTATAATGATATCTTGTCTGTTAATATAATGATAATTTAAGTAAAATAAGATGCGAAAAATTTATATATCGATTAAATCAGTTGATTATTCTCAAACTTAAATTATCATTATATTATTATATATTAACAAACAAGATATTATATCATTATAGTACTGATGATGGCCAGATTAAGGACCGAAACGTTTATGATTATTAATTGTACGAACAATAAAATTTCGTTTTAAAAAATCGACGAAATATAGAATAATTTCGTTAAATTGATTCAGCGGTTGTGGTTCATGCTCATTTAAATTCCTTCATTTCGTTCTTGATTTAAGTTCAGCATTGTTTTATTATAACTGAATTTAGTAAAAATATATTTATAAAAATTTTACAAGAAATATATTATAAGCACAAAGAGAAGCAATTTTTGAAGAAACGCTATGATTAGTTAAATGATATTAGTAGAGGTAATTAAAACTGTGTTTATATGACTCTCTCACGTTATAATTTCAGTTGATCACTACTACAAGTATGTTATTAAGAAAATTATTAAATAGAAAATTGTTTTTAGAAATAGAAACTAAATTAATTGATAAAAAAAATATGAATTTTTAACATTATTATATTATAATTTGTAATTTATTACTTTAATTATTGTATATGTATACGCAATTGCAATATATATATAAATACATATCTCCTACTTGCAAAATTTTGCAAATGGTAAAATTTGTTTTGACATTATTCATTTTAACATCCATCTATTTCATCAAAACTCCATTGCTTCTAGATTCTAATTATACTCAAGATAAACAATATAAAATAAACCATACCATTTCCGTACTTGAGTATTACACTGAAAAGGTTAAATATAAGTAAAGTTTGTAATAATATCGTAGTTTTTCTTAAGTATAAAAAATACAGCTATATTATAATATGATCATAGAAGATTTAGAATCATTAAAAATGAGTTTATAATATTTTTAATGATATAATCATTAAAAGTATTACCTGTTTAAAATTTTAGTAAGAAAGTTGTCACAGTATTTATATGGATATTACTCCAGATATTTTGAATCAAACTTTAGATTTAAACGTTTTTACGCGTATACATACCGCAAACTGTGCAACTTGAAGATTCGAGTTACATTATACTATCAACTTTGGTAACATAAAGTTTTACAAATATGGAAATTAACGTGAAAATAATGAATTAAAACAAGAATTAACACACATTCTTTGATCTTATCTTCTCTCTTAAAAGTACTCAATTAATCCATTGTTTTCAACTTATTTATTTGTCATGTAAAATCTGAGTTAAAACGATCTGAATTATGATATAAATAATTTCATTAAAAGATTTGTATTTTTTCCCTTTTGAAAGAAAAGAACTATTTAAGATAATTAAATAAACTTAAAATAAGCGAGAATGAACTTTATATTTTTGAAAGGCAAGAACAAACAGATATACATATACACACACATATCTAAGCGCTAGAGCAAACACGAATTTTGTTTCTTTTCTTCCTAACAAATTCTAATGACTGTATGCAGGGGATTGACTAGTTTCTGACTAGATTATGATAACTCACATGGAAACGTAAAGTTAGTTTGAATCAGTAGTCGAGCAGGAATGTGGCTACAATTGACTTACACAATAATTCCAGCCTTATTAACATTACCATTTTATTTGTTTCTTGAAAAACGTATAAGCTGTGTAAGTAGTTCTCCAGATTTTTCGTATGGTTTTACACGACTGCCAATGCATAATTTGGTATTACGTAATATTTTTCATCCATTATTAAATTTCTTACAAATGCAAAGTTATTTGATAAGATGAAGTTTTCCTCAATAGAGTAATATTGAAATTAATTTTGTATTAAAAAATCAGGAATAAAATGTTTAACTTAATAAATATGTATAATTTAACAAACATTATATAAATATTATACTTAATCTTAATAAATAAACATTTAATAAATATAATTACTATAAAGCACCGAGCCAATAAATTACTATAAAAATAAAAAAGTGATTTAAAAAAATCAAATATGTACATACTTATTTCATTATAAATATAATCAAAAAATTACAACATTTCACAAGCTTGTCTCTCTTATAAAACAAATGTAATATTAATCGACAAAATAAAATCTGTCAACAATGACTACTTTAGTGTTAATATATGTATGATATTTTATATGACGATCCTAATTGAAAGATTTATATTAGCTGTATTGAAAACGTATAATGATCTATTACATATCTAATTTCATTTTATGCAAAATGAAATCAGCGCTTCAGTTTTTTACCGAGTCTCTCTTACAATAGAATATATTAAAAAGTAAATGGTAACGTCAAGCAGCTGTATGTTCGATAGTCGGCAAAGTGGCGTCATCTTGCGCACGCGTACCGTCGGTCGAAAGGGTCGGTTCGGGTGACGCTCGACAGCGCAAGTATTCAAAATTTCGAACAAACACGAAGTTAGCGCAGTTTGCATCTAATTGTAAGTATTCGCGTTATACCTCGATCGAGTGCGATCTGGTGTGATTTCTCTTGTTTCGTCTCCATAATGTGAAAATAAATTTCGTCACCATTTGCACGACGTCATAACATTATTCGGGGTCTTCTTTACATCGGCCTCACGAGACTGTTCTCGGGATGCTCGTCTTCCGAAGTTTCCGGCTCTGTGTTCAATTTGCTGAAATCGCGCGAGTTCGGCCGTTTCTCCGACTTGGAGCTTCCACTGTGGCTACTCTCCAGCAGGCTTGACAGTTGAAAGGTTTCCTGCCTATCGGACCATTCATTCTTCCTCTTGCGCGCAAAGTATACTAGAGGTAAATGAAACGTAAAATATATTCGATTAATTAGGGTGTATAGTTAAAGCTGAGAATGACAATGGATTTCAAGGCTTGTTAAAAATAGTAGTAGTAACTCGAAAATCTGGTTGGGCAAATATTATTAAAGTTCGTTACCTATAATAAAAAAGCGTAATGTAAATTTAATTCGATAATTATCTCATTTTTAAACGAATTATTCTTCAGTATTCTTTAGCAATACTTATTAGAAGAATCTGATATCTACTATTTTTAACATCAATTGAAAGGATGAAATGAGAATAACTACACTTGCAATTTTTATTTTCTTTTACTTTTTAAATCTGTTCATTTAAAAAAAAAAATTGATTTAATAATGAATAACATTACAGTAACAATGATTTAAATAAAAAAATAGCCATTCAAGCAATATAATAAGAAAAAACTGATATAATTAAAATGAAAATCTATTATCTGAAGAAATATAATTACAATTTAAACTTTTCAGAATTTTTTGTTATTTCATATTTTAAACAATTTATAAGTTATCTACTCGACTTCAAAAAAAACTAATACTATATTTGACATTTAAACAACTA
The DNA here is from genome assembly GCF_001594065.2 of Cyphomyrmex costatus. Taxonomy (NCBI): domain Eukaryota; kingdom Metazoa; phylum Arthropoda; class Insecta; order Hymenoptera; family Formicidae; genus Cyphomyrmex; species Cyphomyrmex costatus. Next base: position 283,834 of record NW_017274991.1, on the reverse strand, counting down.
GTAACTAGTAAAAAATATAAAGCTTATGATATAGGTATAAGTACAGATAAAAAAATAAGTTAAATTAAGATAATATATTGTTATCTATGACTTGTAGAAATATGTACATCAGTAACAATGTAGATAATATTAGAAGAAAGATTACAACACATTAAAGAATTAAGATAACACATTATCTATACACATAAAAGCAATGTACAGAAAAAATGTAAAAAGCAGCACAATACATTAAATAAATAATGTGTAAAAATAAAATAAAATTAATATAATAGTGCGTACAAGCTCTGTTAAAAAAAAAAAACACTATATATCTTTAATATTTACAATTTAATAATTGCAGGCAAACACATAAATTGCATGATGTTACTTAATTTGGGTGTACATTAAGAAATATAAAAATTAAAGCTTTTAAAGCTTAAATAGATTATGTTAGAGAAGTAAACATAATTTAAATATATTGTAACAGGAACGATATTAAGTAATTCTGCTGCTATATGTTCTTTCATAATGAAGTTGGGATGATAATTTGTTACATATAATAGCAATGAATTAACGATAAGTAAAAATAAATGTATTATTTCAAAATTCTATTATTCTACATAGTAAACTGACATTATATTTATCATCATTTTGATAAATAAATGACATCAAAATAACGACAAATAATGTCAGTTTGTTACTTGGAATCCTGCAATAATTATCATTCCTAGACGTATGAACAGTCTGTGTGTACGTATATATACTATATATAGTATATACGTGTGTATATATATATATATATATACGTCACACATGTATAAACTAATGTTTAATAAATATAGAAAATAAATTAACACACAAGAGTGCACAACAAGATACTAAAACGAAAAACACCCATAATGAAAGGAACATTTATTTCTATTCTATTAATTTAGAGAATTCAACAGTTGGTTCATCATGTCTTGTTTTTCTACCTCGTCTTCGATGCATCTTTACAGTGGTTAAAATCATAATGAACATTATAATAGAGAAAACGATCACTATGACAGCGTCTAACATAAATTCTAATATGTCATTCGTTTCATTATCGGCATCTTTAGTATCAGGATGTATTAAGATCTGATGTGGACGCCGTTTAGTTGACTGCGAATCATTAGAACTGTTTATTTCTAAAAATGAAAAAGGTAGATACATTTAAATAAGATGGAATTATAAATTTTTTTTATTATAGAAAGTAACATTTAATAAAATATTGTACCTTGTAGAAATCTATAAACTTTCTTATTGTTTAATTCAACTACGTATATCTCAGAACCGTCTTCTGTTACACGCAGATTATGTGGATTATTCATATTTTTCTTGGGCTTAAATATTGATAATATCTTTCCGGAGTAAATGTCAAGTACGAAGCCTCTTACTGGTACTGGATTTCGTATAAATGGATCAGGTCCATTAACTAGATACAACTTTTCCCGAGCGTACGCAACGCTGTAAATTTTTGTACCAATAGCAGGATGTCTATATTTCTTATGGAATGTACCGTTGTTGGCAAAGAAGCACAATATCCTGCCATTTTCTCTGTCAGCGAGATAAAGATAATTTAATTCACTCGCGAGTGCTAAAGAATGCGCGACGAGAAACGCATATGGCGGAGGCGACTGTGAATAGATAAACTCTAAAATAAAGTTAGGCTTAGTTTAGGATTTACTTAAATACTGTTTATTGTTATTGATACCAATTTTATTTTCATTATTACCTCTATTGTTCCAAAGTCGTCCCCACTGTAAAATTAATTCACCGTTTTTATTATATTTGACTATCCTAGAATTGCAATATCCATCACTAACGAAAAAGTCACCATTAGTATGTACAGCGACATCAGTTGGTTTACAAAATGTGCTAGCGCTGTTACCAGGGACAAAAGCCTCTCCCAGAGTCATAGATGGCTTCAGCATACTGGTACGATTATTAGGCAGATTTGTCTTTGAGTTAGCCTGTGCACTTTTCAATTCTTCCATGTGTCTCTTTACATCTTGAGCATCAAACTTGAATACCTGATGCATTGCTACATCAGTTATCCAATAATTCCCGGACTGATCGATAGTCAAACCATGTGGGAGATAAAACATGTTTTTTCCCCATTCCGATATCACTTTACCATTTTTGTCCAGAAACATTATTGTGTTTTGCACTATCGGTCCATTATTTGGATCAAACTTGTTTTCATTATTGAAACTATTAGGGCCCCAAACACGAGCTCCTCTATGAAATATTGCAACATTGCCATCAGGATCCACAGAAATTGCTGTTGCTTGACCAAGTTTCAGTTGTGTTCCCCATTGTGCATCCCATATTATATCTGAAAAAATATAACAAACATAAGAAAATATTAACTACTTCTATATATAAACACTTACAAATGGTCAATGCTTACTTTCATCCAAGGTATCTGGAATTACTTGCTCTTCATTGTCCAAATAGCTTTCAGTTTTTGAATATAAATGATCTTTTGTGTTTTGTTGATCAATCGGTTGTGCTAAAGATTCTTTATCTCTATCATCAACATCGGAATATTCTCTATCATCATCAGAATATTCATTTGGACCAAACTTAGCATCAGCTAAATGCTATATAATACAAAAAGAACTTTCTTTTGTTTACATATAATTTATTAAATAATTTGTATAACAATTTCTCCGTTTATACACTAATAGATAATTTATTAAATAATTTGTGTAACATATATGATAAAACAACTCAGCAAGCTAATTAACAGCAACATAATCGTTAGTTATAATTATGTAATTTTTCACTCAACATCATAAATATTATGTAGAATTAGAATAAAGTAAAATTGTAATAATTACGTCTGACATATTACATGTATATTGTTGAGTGGAAAATTATTTAACAATTATGTTCCAGTTAATTTGCTGGAAATGGAGTATATATGATAGTATATCATAATATTAACAACTATATGAAAATTAACAATTTAAATATTAATATTAACTTTTCCTTTAAATTCTGTAAATATCAACATGTAATTACCTGAACATTTAGAATATCTCTTAATGCTGCCTTGGTATGTACTAAAATATGGAACAAAATCAAAACGGAGCAAACAGTATTATATCGAAGAGCCGTCATTTCGTGAAATCGTCATTAAACGTTTCCGTATTTTCCATCTACATCATCAGTAACTGAAACACTGGTGGCGTCTGTCGTATTGGACAATATCAAAGATCTTTGTGGCCTTATGAGATCGTAGAAGTATGTTAGCAACTTGAGAGAATTTTACATAAAATTGCGTCTACCTTTGTTTACAACACACTTCGGAGCCACGTATAATAAACTAGTAGTTTCTTTTGTTAATAACATCACTTAAAATAACTGTAATTAATGTCGCCTAGAACATTTGGTTACAGCATGTATTATTGCGAAACAGTATTAAGCACATATGTCGGCATGTTAAGAGAACACACATTTTCAACAAGTGGCGTTCAAGATGTGACGCCATAACTTTAATCGATAGCACTGACTACACTGTCACTACACTAAAGCAGTTTCATAATGTTCGCGAGTAAGGGCGCTACGTGTACCGTTTTCTCAATTTTGAATTCTCAGATTCTCACAATCTGACAGATAATATATAAAAATATTATATTTTTTATTAATTACGCTCTAACGCTCCTTTCTTTCTATTTCTATAGTTAGTTCCATCACAAAAATTTATTTAGTCCTAATTGTTGAATCTTTAGCATTAAATAGAGTTTTTTTAAATTAAACCTTTAAACCTTTTATTAAATTAATTTGTCAATATTAAATAATCTCTCTTCCTAAGTTTAAATACAATAATATCAAAAAAGAATTTATTATTTTATTACTTATCTACTTTTTACTATTTATATTCAATTATTCACAAAATTTATATAGTTATTATTCTTTTAAATGAAATAATATTTTTTTGTTATTATATTATCTTTTTGATATTGAATTCTTTAACGTCATAATCCAACTAACACTAAATATTCCTGAAATATTCATGAAAGGCTGCTAAAAATCCGTCCCAAAAAAAAACATTCCAAGAGTATTCTGAAATGTTCCAAAATATATTTACGGAATGTAAAACAACGTCCAAATATCAGTTGAAAATTCTATTTAAATATCGTTACATATTCCGAGAATGTTGCATATACATTCTGCAAAATTTGAATTTTTCCAAATGTTTCAGGTTCAATCGTCTCTGAACTACTTTTTAAATAGATTGCACTATCAAGAACACATATCATGTACTTTCACCATGAAATCCAATTTTGGGACTTACTTCACAGCACGGTGGAAGTAACATGGATGTGTTCAGTTTGCAAACGTTTTTCTTTCTAATTCTTTGCTCTTTCACTTCTTTCGTGCAATTATTATGGGCATAAATTGACGCTTACATGACTCGCTTTGAGCATGTTCTGCGCGACTTTTAGAAAAAATATGCGCAAAATCATTAACACTTTGTATATTATAAATGTAGTTTTGAGGGGGGGAGAGAGAGACAAATCCATAAATTAAATTCAATTTTTAGCAAAATATTTGTTATTTTGAAATAATTAACAACAATACTATTATTTATTTACTTTCTCACATTATTATTTATATTGCATTACAGTTATAATTATTTTTTAGACAAAAAGTGGAAGATAATATATTTTATTATTATTTCATTTTGTTAATATTATTCAATTTGATATCAATTCAGGCAGCACAGAATATTTATGATATAAATATCATAATTATTACTATTAATTTTTTAAAAATATTAAATAAATATTTTGTACACAGTTGATATATGTATATATAATTTTTATGTTATTCAAAATATTATTAAAATACAATCTAAATATTTTATATAATATTTATAATAAATAAAGGTTTCTAGTACATATTTTTTAAATATTTCTAAAATGTTTACTCGAAACATAATTTATTTCATAAAGTGCATATTACCGGCAATACAATACATACCGTAATAAAGCAAATGCTATTTTGCAACTTTCTTCGTTGAAATGGAACTATTTTAGATTAATTTATAAAAGAAACATATTTTATAAATATAAACTGTGTTCTATCTTTTTAGCAACGTCTATTATTGACGGATATGTCATAGCTGTGCTGCATCCAATAACATTCAGTATTCATGGATTATCGAAGTAGCAATTTCCGAACAGTTGCATACATCAAGCAGCGTTGGCTGTTATACAAATTAGGATGGGTGACTGAAAGATGATTAATAAAACTAATTCCTAAATTTTTTTAGGATAAAATGTTTTCTTAAATCGTATTTTGCATATAAATAATTAATGTTAATTGTGATATCTTTACATATGATTTGTATAATTTAAATTTAACAAACCAAAATATTTACAAAATATTTCGATAGATATTTTATAAATATTCAAATAAATTTTATAAATATTTTCACATGTTTTATGAATATTGTGTGCTGTCTGAAAACATTCTCAATTTTTTATATATAATTGATTAATATTCGGTAATTCTCGTATTTTATCGATATAAAATGAAGAAACAATCTAAAACGATACATAAATATTAATTATAGTAGACTTTAAGTATGAAAACTGAAGTATAAACCTTTATATATAGTTTTTATATTATTTAAGGAGTTCATCTGTTGGCAAAAATATTATTCTCGTTATTTTTTAATATTTTGATTTATTAGAACTTTGAAAAAGAAACACGGATGAGAGATAACTTTTTGTTGCAATCAAGATTGCGCGGATAAAAGTTATTAAGAAATTGTTTTGATTACAACTACAGTTTTTAAGAGCTGGAAAATACGTTCTATACGTAAACGAGTTTACAGAAGCTTTAAATGAAGCATTTTAGATAACACATATTCATTCTCAAAGAAACGAACCGTTGTAAGTTACTGTGACCCGTTTTCTGCGGCTAAATATACGAGGTGTTTCTTAAATAAGGCCTATTAATCATATTGCGCTATTCTGATAAAAAAAAGTTGAGTCGAAAAATCCTTTACCATTTCGCAATTTTCTCAATATTCTTTTTTTAGTTACCCAATGAGCAAAATGTCTAAAATCAACGTGTAAACAACTTTAAGAGTTCTTTAAGAAATATCTTCAAAATGTTTTACAAAGAACACTGAAAGATATCTTGAAATTGTCTTATGTATCGATTTCATCCGTTTATTCCGCAATCTTTAGAAATTAATATCTTGTTAATTATTGCGAAAACGTTTTGCAAAATGATAGAGGAATAAGACTGTTCGATCCAGTTTTTTAAAATAAGAAACAGCACTATGTGATTAATGAATGTTATTTAAGAAACCTGTATAACTTAAAAAAAAATGACACATTATAATGAATACAATTTCGTCATTTACTCTTTTTTATGCAATTCGAAATCTAAAGCTTAGATGTATTTCCCCGATCTCGCACGCTAATCCGTACATGAATGAAAAGCTTCACTGGTTGAATACTTCGAAATCCAATAGAGTCTGTATTCGCTAGACGGAATTCGTCACGAGGATTTCTCGGCATGGTCTGTCGTCTGGAGGGATAGTTTATACTGGAATCAATGCAGTCTCGTTCGAGGATGGTTTGCATTCCTTGTTCAATCTTCTCTCCTTACATTCCTTGCCGCTCGATTTGAATTATCTTATACGTAACTATCCTTTATTTTAATAATGCATGAGATTAAACTGACGATTAAACTTTTTTTTTATCTTTAATGTGTGCCAAGAGTTGAAGAAGAAACTTTCTCTGGAATATGGTCGAAACTTTCAAATTGCCGAGTGTCCGTAAACGGTAAAAAGCATTTTGCAGTAATGAAACATACTCGGACTAATTAGAAAACGTGAGTTTTACATTATTTTGTGCGATAATGAAGCAATTAAACTTCACAGTCAATTTTTTTCAATTAATATAAATAAAAGTGCAATCAATTTCAACAAAGCGGCACCGCGCCGCTGTATCGCTTCAATGATTTAGTTTTATTTACGGATGTATTATTTCGCCCAAATGACGCGAGTGACGCAACATCCTAAATAATTTGGTTATCGCCGAGTAATGTGTGTGATGTCGGTTGTCCCATTATATTCATTGTACTATTCCCGTCATTTTCGCCAAGTATACGCACGAGATGCGTTGGAGTACTATCGAAGCCCAACAATGGTGGTGCCCATCCTTTCATTAGACAGAAATCGTCGATTTCGCATTCATCGCGTTGTCTGCATCGACGCCAAGTTTTCATCTTAAACTGCAGACGACAGGAAGTTCTTTATTACGGTGAAAGAGAGCGCGAATGTCATCCGCGGGTAAACATAAAGAGATGTAGGACCTTTGGTGTTCCGCTGAAAAACCAGCATGCTCGACAAGCGACGTTACGAGCTCTTCTTGTCGTAGGATGAAAGGTTTTGACAATCGTTTTGTTCTCTTTTTTTTCGCCATCTACTTCTCTCTCCGTCTCTCTATCTCTCTCTATCTATCTCTATCTCTCTTTTCCTCTTACCCTCTCGCCTCTTTCCTATCCACGATTCATTTATCTTCTTTTGGGGAATGTACTGCAACAGGAGGGAAACTAAGCTTGTAAATCCATTTAGTGCGGTCCCTGCGAAATAAAAAAGTTCGACGGTCTCTATTTCTATGCTAAGCAGTTAGGCGTGCTGTATAAATATAGTCGCAACAAAAATTTTATACTGTGATTATGTTCTTAGTCTGATTTTCTCTCTCTCTTTTTTAAAATTCTTCTTACATCGTCTTGTGTTTTTTAATTAAACTATATGTATAAAAGACTCTTTCAACCATAAGTACATATAAAAAGATGTTTCTATTTAAGATGCCTAATTTAAAAATGTCTTTATTGATTTTCGCAACCAATGAAGTTAATTAAAACTGTATCAATGGAGATTAGAGAAAATGTAAAAAATGAATGACAAAAGAATGATCAAACAAAAACTAAGACTCTTTTCTCTTCCCTAATTATTATGTATAAAGAAATTCATTAATAAATAATTTTTAACATGGATATATAATTTATCATTTATATTTAACGTTTTTTATTAATATAAAATATGAGTTTATAAACTTTTTATAAAAGACCTTTCTTAGTTCAAATATTAAATAAAAAATAAATATTATGTAAGTAAACAAAGTTATGTGTAACTTCAAAATATACTATTTATCTTGAAATTAATTAGGCAAACATATTAATATTTTATAAAAGATCTATATTTGTAAATATGTTCGTATAATTGTAGATTGAAAATTTTATGCAAGGTTTTGTTACATAATTTCATAAATGTTTTTCCTATCAAGTGTAGGACTAGTTAGACTGCGTCGAGGCACGCATGTTGCCGAATATCGTTATCGTTTTTAACTATCACGGTGATCTGCGAATACCCGGATTTTGTTGGTTTGGCAAGAAAAATCGCCAACGAAATGCAAACGTGCACGTGGATGCAATCCGCGGAGATTCTTTAATCTCGCCCACCGCGTATCTGTGATGGCTGTTCGCGCAGATACCGCTACCGCGTATCGAGTTCGGTTTCACGCGCTTTAGCGTTTAAATTGCGAAGTCGGCGCCTGCCTTTGATAGTTGTTGGGGGATAAACGGGACGTATATATGCAACGACACGGGAAAGGGTGGAAAATAACGGGATGCGATTCTGTGCGTCACCGAGATGACTGGCGTTTATCAGAGTATAACACGCAAAGATTCGGAGATACAAAGTTAATCCTTTTTTTCCCGAATTCTGACAACCGATAGAATTTTACTTCTTCTCCTACAAAAATTTAAAAGTAATCTAATTTGTTTTAAAAAAGGAGTTCTCGCAAGTAAAGAATAAATTTTTGGAGATATAGAGTTCACATTTTTGTTACTTATGGAAATTGACTCAATTATGTTTTCATCGCAATCTGATTATGATTTTTTTTTTTCGATAAAACACGTGGAGAATTCTTTTGAAGACGCCAGATTCCGAAAAAATGAATCAATAACAGCCCACAAAATTCACACTAAATGTACTCCGAGAGAACCGAAAAATCGCCAAAGCTCTTTCATGGTATTTCTGAAACGCATTTGCATGTTACTATATGCGATTTATCATTTGTGAAAAGGTGAGAAGATATTAAAGGAAGATTTGAAAAACCAGGACATTATATATACATATACATATATCGAATACATAGCTCGCTGAAATCTTGGTCGACAAATTTCACTGTCGGTTTCTTGTCAAGAAAATAAGCTCGTCAGACAAGTTCTAGTCTGTACTGTTAAAAGCATCACCGATCGATAACGCGTGCAACGCTCGCAATAATAAATTACCTAGACGCGAAGGAACGATCCGATTGGACGTCAACGGATTCGAATACGTTAAGATTATTAAAGAATTTCATATGAAATGCTTCTTGCAAATGTTTCGATATTAATCTTGCACATAAACGAAAATACACTTTACGCAGATTTTTCTTATTTGTTTTCTATATATAAAATTAGGTATTTTACATATAAAGTTTTTTAATTTCATACCACTATTTTAAATTTAACTTATTACTACTTTGCTACTAATTGAATAATTTAAAATGATAGATTAGAATTATATCGTTATTTATGTATGTTTACTACACGTAAATGTCTTCTTTTTTAAATATAAATTAAACTAATTCATCATAATTACTTATCAGCGTTTTTCGATCTTTTAATTTTATTTCATTGGGAAGAGACTACAATATATATCACTTATTATACTAGAACTTATATGTGCAAAAGAAATGGACAAATCTAATAATTATTGCGGATAATCCACTAAATGTACTCTCGCGCGTAAACGTTAACGCAGGTAATAAAATGTAAGCAAGGACAAAGAATAGTGCGAGCCCAAGCTAGCGTGATAACCGTGAAGGTCAGAATTTCTCCCCCGTAGGGAGATTAACAGGGTGTGCTCTTGTACTGGCGGTTATCATGCTGCGTCGTGCCGCGAAAATTAATTACAAACTCCGTGCCCATGGAAAAGCAGTGAGGTGGAAGACAGAAAAAAAATATTATTGCACATGAGAAACTCTTTGCATCTACATATGCGCGCGCATCACCGTTGCATTGTCAGCATTGCGGTGTATTTACGGGACGGAGAGGGTTAAGGGCTTTATACCGCAACTTTTACAGCCCCATTCTCGACTATAGCTTGTATCACTATCTCGCGCTTCGCTGAGACTTCAATGAATAATTTGCTGACATCCTGGCGGATTTCACTACACCGCAGTTTACACGTTTTCACGATGCAAATAAAAGTTTCAAGTTGTCATGTTCTGCTACTTCCATCACGATTGTTTACAGACATTTTGTAATTTAATTAAGTTTTTGTATTGTAATTGCAGCATCGATTAAAACGATTAAAGTCAAGAGAAATGTAAAAGTGGATTTTTTTTTTTTTGCTAAATTTGTTATTTGGTATAAAACATACAGCGTATTATTGAGAATTTATTATTAAGGCGCGATTATTATTATTAAATGTTTTATTATACTTAACACGCAATATTATTCTGATCAAAAAGCGATCTAATTTAGTAAATTGTTTTGAAAGAACGCGAAAAGAGATCCAAAATCGATTGAAGAATTTCTACCTTAGAATTTGCATTAAGAGTTATTTTTCCTTGCTCTTGTACCTTGTAGAATACTTTTTTAAGTACTTAGCAAGTTTTAAATGAATTACATCAAAACTTATGTAGGATTTTGATTCATAGTTGTTCATTTGCAGCTTTTTGTTCTTTTTTTTCATGTTTCACTTCTTTAATAATAATTTCTTTTTTCAACATTTTATATTATTATCACGTATAAAAACGCTATCGATTTTTCTCTTTGATGCTCTGTAGCTTTTATTGGAATATATGTAAAGTAATATCTTGGAAGATTATAGTATGCTATAGTATTTTCTTTCTCATATATCCATTCGTATCGCAGTGGCGAAATAGCTACAGAAAGCATAGTAAATGTGAACGCGTGTAGGAACGGAAAGCTCTGACAAGAGATGCACTCTTTGTTAAATAGCTTGGCTATTAGGTCGTATTCTATTCTGAAACAAATCGTGCACGTTTAAGAGATAGATCGCGATTACTCGGCACATTCGCCTGTGCGTTTAATGTCTCATTTAACTCTCAAATGCACTCGCGGGACTTCGAAAGTAAGATCTGTTTGGGAAATAGAACGGATACTCATGTATCTTCTGTATCGATAATTACGACGAATGTGTTATAATTTAAAAACATATTGTATTTGTATACGCAATTGAGTACCTATAAATTTCTTGTAAAAAATAAAATTAATCCAATAAACTGAATAATTGCTTGATAATGATGATGTGTGCATCTGTATTTAAAGCTTATAAATACGAAAAAAAATATAAAAAAGAATGTAATTATCGATAAAAAATTTGTATTTTACGAAATAATATTTTTCGCAATTTTATTTACTGATTTTCAGCACATTAATATCTCTCTAATAGAATGCCTGATTGAGCATTAAATTATAATATTAAATTGCTTGTCAATTTAATTTGTGATATCACTACAATAATTCAGTTGCGTTTTGAAATTCGAAAAATTAATTCGGCGCGCAGTTTAAATGACTACACACATGTGGTATATAAATTCACATAAAAATTATTTTATCATCTAAGATTCAATTTCGACCAGGTTTTAGACTCTTATCTATTGTGAATTCACATAAACGATCTTGATAAATCGTTTATTAAAATAATTTTTATTTAGTGCTTATTTCTAGATAAATTTGTTGTAAAAGTATAATCAATAATGACGCATTTGTTCTGTCCCTCTCTCTCTCTCGACTCATTTCTTTCACCTTGAAAAAATGTTTTCATTCAAGCTTGAATGTCTCGTAAGATTTCCGGTGCTCCGGTGTGGAGAGAATTTTCGACAAATCCGCACACAATGGAGAGAACTCCGCACTTCTAATCAGCCTTGTGATGTTCCCTGTAACTAGATGTTACTAGGAGAGATAACATTGAACACGCCTTACGAGTGACACTCGCGTCGGGCGACGACGACCGTGGAAGATGTAACATTCCGGAGTGTGAGCTGTGCTCCTATTCCGAGCTCGTCTCACCTCGGCGCGTTGCAGACGTAATAGAGAGTAGCCCAGACCCGGATGAAGCTGCAGATCGTATTCATTCGTCGTCACTCAGAGGCATACCAACGGCGGCGATCACGTTCCCGCAAACCAACCGGTGCGTGAGTAATATCGCGCCGAATAATATCGGCTTGGTAAAAACAATGCAATACGGCGATCTCGAACGTCAGCGTGACGGTGAACGATAACAGACACGACTGTGATTAATTTTCAAAGGCGATTCTCACCCCTCGAGTTTGAGATTAAAATACATTATGTAACAATGCATCTATTATATATATTAACGTTTTCTAAATTTATATATACTGTCAAAATTAATTATATCAAATGAGTTGAAACGTGCGTTCCATTTACGTGCGAGCGCAACTTTACAACTTTTTTCCACCGTCAAATACAATAACTTTTATTTCAACTTTTATTTATAACAAAGTCACAAAAATATAACAAGAAATTATGTAATATTGTGTAATACGGCAAATGATTAATAACAGTAACTGTTATTCTGATAGTAAAAGTAAACTTTCTTTTTTTAAACTTGGCAGAGTTTAGAAAAAGCGCAAGAAAAGTCGTTTTACCAATCAGCAATTCTCATAATTTATTATTTTGTCATTTGCAAATCTCTCATGATGCAATTGTGTTATTACGTTCTAAGGAAAAGTTGATTAAGGGGAACATAATTCTGGAAAGATTGTGCTCCAAATCGAGGACTTTGATCAGTGTACCCGAGCTTCTCTTTCTAGCCAAACTTTTCTCGACATTATGAACTATGTTGCCTTTCTTCTTGGGGCGCATCGCTCCACTGAATACTCGCAATTCGGCTTTATGATAAAAGACATCTATATAGATGATAATAATAATTCATATCGAAGTCTACTCGTAGTCTATTTAAAATTTATGCTTCGTCAAACGGTATTTTAAAGCCTATTCGGCGATGTTCTCTAATATGCCTACTTTGACTCGCTGTTCTTCATCTCTTAGTTAGTCATTGATATCTATTATTCAATTGTAAATCAAGTTAATTTATTTATCCCGGCATGCGTAACTGACATAGTTGAAAACAAAGATTTATAAATATGAATAATTCATCTAAGCATTATGTATTATAGAAAGATATTCAATAATCAATTTATTACTTAACATTTCTAAAATAATGAAATTAAAGTAACTAATTTATTTAAATAAATAACGGAGTTAAGATATTAATTTATTTATTTAAAATTATAAGCTGTTAAATGCATTTGTTTGAATACAGGTAGGTCATCTAAATCACATATTTCAATATATACAAATAATAATAAATCAGTATTATACATATAGTTGATTTTCTTTTAATTACTCAATTGTGACGAATTTGCATGAAAGAATTAAAAGAAATATGTAGTAACGGGAAAATAAATGTTGGAATAAAATGTATGCTATAAAGCAGATCATGTAATATATTACAATCGGACATTGACGGTAAAGCCAGTCTACGGTGGTTCACGCTACTAAACCCTTCCGCAGGCAAAATTATTCATTAGCCATTTGCATCCTGTGTCGAGAGATAGACTCAATGGCTTATGATAATCCTGTACATATTTTCTCAAAGACCTGAAACAATTCGTGGTTATATACTGTGTAAATATTATTATTATATTTTTCAACCGTTATACCAAGAGCTATAAATGCCACTCAGTTGTCATTATATAAAATAACATCAATAATGTTAAAATAAAATTAAAATATTTAATATTAAACGAATTCTCGATAACATTTTGTTCGTAAGAGATTAATACATGCGTGCTTGTAAAGTCTCACGATCATATAGGCGCTTCCTACAATATGTTTTGCCAACCGAAAGTAACATTACGTCAAAATGTGGGTTACAGTCTCCTAAGTACAGGCCATGATGCACCGCAGTCGTATTAGAACGCCCAAGGGTGACTGATGTAGGTATGGATGCGAGGAGATGATGGCACGGATTGGAGAAGCCATGGGGACTTGTGGATAAAGGGTGGTTGTGAAATGCGGATGTGAAGGTGGGTGGATGGTTGATGAGGAGGAAATCGCAGGAAAGGGAATGACGATGGAGGAACGACTATGGGACAGTGTACGCCCGTGTGTACATACATACATATATGTATATATATTATATATATATGTTATATATACATATATATGTAGGGAATGACGATGTGTCTGTCGCCGGCTGGAGTCACGCTGTCGCTGCCGTGGCATCGATCCACCACTCGCAATGACTTTTTGTCGCGGCTCGCGCACCGAACGAGATCTTTAACTTGAAAGCTGCTACGCTATAACTGGCTTTCGGTCCAGAATGGTGAGAAATCATCTCGCTTAGATCATCCTCCGTACTTCGACGAGGCTCGAGGGCAGGCTCGGAAATAGTCGAATCGTAACGCGCACGTCTGACGAGCTCAGCGAGGAGGGTTGTCGAATAAGCTTCCGATTTAAATCGTCTCGGTGTTGGTATCGTATACGTACCAATCCCGAAAATGTGAAAATAATTTATTTCATTTATAATACTACCGCATAATAATAGTATCATAAACGATGCATCGACATAATTATCAGAATAAATAATATGAAATAAGGATTTATGCAAACAAAATTCAAGGCGAGATTGATATATACATTTAATTACGAGTTACAACAATTGTCATTGGACAAAATTGCATTATTACTTATTATGAAATGTATTATCATCTATAACATTGTAAATATAAAAGATAATTACAGTACACGTTAAAATTATATTTGCATTGCAATACATGTATCAACATAATATAATAATAAATCAAAGCAGCTAATATATTATATTCGCTTTGTGCTGAAAAAAATCTGTAACATAATATACATACATAAAAAGTCTGCGAGAGATCAATAAAATAAAAGCGAAATGAATTGACACGCAATTTATCTGCTTGCAAAAACCGGATTATGCAGGAACATCACCGTTGGTCCCAAAACTCGATTCACTAGATGCCATGATTGGTTCGTGCTTTGACTTCCGAGTTCACGGGACGTACGAGAGAAGCTAGTCTCGTACAGCGTAATGTAACACGATCCCATTTCTAGTTTATACCTGGGATTAAATGAGCTTTGATACCTAAAATGTATTTTCAGTCAAAATTTGTATACTGTATTGCATGTCGCGTGTATGGTATGTAATTTTCTTTTGGTACCTATACGTTTTAACATTCTACAATTGATTCTTAACAATTAATATTTATTCGCAATTCGTAAAAAGTAGAATCTTTTGTAAACGGAAAACAAAGAGTAAATTGTTTATACAAAATTTAATGTAGAATTATAATAACATTTATTTGTCGCAAAAATTATTTGTCGTCATTATATGTATATACCTATGTGTATAGATTGTTTTGTCTTCTATTTGACGTCTTTTGTCTCGTCATGCCGTTCACTGCGGTACTGTGAGTAATAAAATTTCTCGTTGAATCTTGAGTGGTACTCCATTTTCGTGCAGGATAATTTGTCACTGGGAACTTTGCGGGGAAGTTGGAAATTAGTCCAAGGCAGCGTAACCTACCGTACTTTTTGAAGTTTTCTAGAGATTTTTGTAAGTTTCCTTCACTTTATAACTAAGACACTGAGACTTTAGTAAAAATGCAATGTCAGAAGGTATTTAATATACTTATAATAATATGTGAGTCATTTAACATTAAAAAGTATTTAAAAAATATATCAATATTTAAGTTTCTAAAAAAATATGAATATTTATTTAAATACATATGATATTTAGAATTTTAATTATGCAAGTTCCACGTCATAAAGCTCTGAAAAACCAGATTTTAGAATTATGCAAATTTAACATTTTACATAAAGAAAATAACATTTTTGTAAGAGGTAATTTTGTCTAACGACAACGAATGAATACTAATGAACTATTACTTAAAATAAACATAAGATTTACGTGCACAGATGATGGGCGAATCCTGAACAAAAAGAAACGTAAAAAAATTCTTAATTGTAAAAAGGCATCTTAATTAAAAAAGAAAACGTGTAGGTAGCTACATATATGATTTAATGTTCCATATCTTATTTTACTGTGACTTGTTATTCGTTTTGGCCAAAAGTTCAAGTACTGACAGTCAAGTACTTCGCACTGGACACGACGCGACACTCAGAAAAGAGTCGAAAGAGTGGCATCGCGACATCGACCGCGTTAATTAGCGAACTTCAACGTCCGCGTCCTAAGGCGGTTCCTCGCTCGCAGGAGAGTCTAATCGAAGGATGCTGGAGAATGCTTTCGAAAGAAGAACGGATGTCCTATATTATGAACGGGTTTGCTAATGAGTTCGAGGACGGCAAATCCGAGGTTTGCGCCATAAATACATCGGCTTGTTACCAGGAATATTCATCTTTCTCTTTATCCAATTTTACTTCGTCGATATCGAACATTATGTGCGTCATTCAAGTAGCGCGTCGATTCAGGGTCTCGCTAACGTGGCTCCATAATATGAACACGTATGCACAATTGTGGATAATAAGTACAACTTTGTTCAGAGATTTTTGTTTGTAATTTAAAATTTTGTTGTGAACTAACGAAATCTTTCTATCACTACATTTAAACATTAATAACCGCGTGCTTCACAAATTATACAAAAAAGCCCACAATGTTAGAACTCAGTCCGAGTTCTTGGATCCAGAAATGTGTCAATCAAAATGTGTTTGGCTATACATTTTTCGGTCCAAGAAATTTTTCGGACCAAGTTCTAGGACTTAATACTAGTCAACAGATATTAAAAACCAGTAATTAATTACTTATTTGTTATAAGTACTAAACTTTTAATCAATAAGTAATTAATTAGTGTCTTTAAAATATTGAATTGATTATTGAGTATTAAACTTCTGCAATATGTACGTGCATGTAATAGAGAATATAAATTAGGTGTATTACAGAAATAAATTAACTAAAGATTTTGATAAGTTTACAGAATATTTAATAGATCGCTTAAACCGCTGAAAGATCAAAATCACGTATACAGATTATAAATTAACAAGTTACGTTGATCGACGATATGTAAAACGTTAATTTGAAATTCAGGACTATACACTAGTCTACGAGGAAGTATTATACATAATTAACTCGAGATAGCTACGCGTTTGATCGCGTATTACGCGTAGCACTTCCACTTTATTAACTAGGAAGCGTGTATGTTAAATTTAGACTACATACTAGAGAGGCTCGTCAAGGAGAATGCGCTCGAGCAAAACTTTGCGAGGAGCAAATTTGTCTTCTTTCTGAGCTAATATTTGGCGGTTTGAATGTAACTAACTTTCGTAAAAACGCGCAAGACCGTTTATGCTACCTTTCATTTTAAGCGAAACGTTTTGTAAACGTCAAGAATGACCCTAGAACCGTTACTATCCGTGGCCTTTTACGTTTCCACGTCCGCGCTATTTTTCCGGTAGAAGATAAAAGCGTGTAAAGTGGAGAGACAAAGGTGGTTGCCATTTCTACGGTGAAATTGCCGTGAATGCTCTAAAAATCTCGGTTTGTTTTAGCCGTAATGTTTTTACATTATTATTTAGTACCCGATAAGGCGTTAATGGCAAGTTATTGAAAAATTGGTATTAAATTTAACATAAGATAGGTACGTTGGAAAATAACACAAAAATTATTTTTAAAAATTAACATAAAAAATATAACATTGACACAATGTAAGCAAAGTGTGGAACTTTTTTTTTCAATAAAATTAATATTTATGACATATGTCAAAATTAACACGTACTTCATTCATTTAAAAATTTATGCTTTAAATCACATTATTTTTATGTTCTTTGTTCACTTACTCATAAATTTGGTGCTAAGAAATATTGAATATCAATTTAACACAAAGTATTTAAATAACATAATTATTATGTTAAATTAAACGCTCAAATAATGTTAAAAATTCAATACGAAATTTTAACAAGGACTTAAGTGGACCGTTTTTAAACGCAAATACGAAACGTTAAAAACTTAACTTGTAACGTCTTTAGAATTAGTTTCCTTTCATTATCACACATACATACGCACAAATGTTAATTTTAGTGTTGTATCATTTTTCTTTTAAACAAACGGTATACGTCAAGAAGAAAATCTTCCTGCATTATTTCTTACAAGTTCTAATAGTTTTTCCAATTGTACATACATACGTACATTATCAAAAAGTATCAAACGCCTTGATCCATGTAACTGTATACGCTAATCTTTTCAAGGTCTTCACTTTACCCGAGGGATTACTCGAAAACCTAGTAATCTTTGAACGTTCACCATGAAAATTCACTTATCTGGACAACCTGCTCGTCTGTGAGAAATCCGGCGCGTGCTGTCAGCAAGATACGACGAACAATAGAGCCCCTCTTCTTGTTATCCGACCACGCTGCAGTTATACGCTGCGCGGCCCGGCCGGGGCGGCGCGGCGTGAGGCTTCACCTGTGCCGCGCGCGACGGGATCACGTGCGAATCTTGTTGCACACACCGAGACACACGTTTGCGCATATAATGCCGCCGTTTATGCTGCGCACGTGTGCGGAACAGCTGCATTTTAAAATCACGGATTTTTCGCCGCGCGATTTGTCAGGAAACACGCGCGCGACAAGTCACCTTACCTATACGCGCGTCGCCCGTCGCCACGTTGCCGACACGAATCCAAAATTTCTCCATCATCCTCCCCCATACGTTCCACCTCCATTGACAGCATCAATTTTATCCAGCGAGGCCAATCACGCACAGTTCTTTACATCTGCTATTTTATAAAAAAATATGTGCCTTCGAAACGAGAGAGTTTTGAATTTTGTAGATATTTACTTTGCTAACTCTTTCAACGTGATGCAACCGAATATATTGATTTCCATATATAGAAAATCTTATTTTTAAATTCGCTCTTTCTCTTTTTTATTCCTCTTTGTTGATATATTATAATTTTTAAAACCTTCAGATACGTATCTGTTTCTAACGACAAATATGTTGGTATACGCGCGCGCGTGTGTGTGTTAATGGTACATTTATGTAATTAAATAAATATCTTACTACAATTTCATATTAAGAGATATATTATTAAGTTTACAAGTAAAATATTAAATAGCCGTATATTTTTCGCTGTTACATTACCTATATAAAAAAAACTAAAAACTACTGCAATTTTTTGGAGCTACGATATTTCTATTTAAATTAATAATAAACCCTTTGTAATGAATATGTAATTAAATGGCGCAGCAGAAAACTTGCAACTATTGCACAAATTTCGTTAAAAGTACCGAAATATAATATCTTACGATCTTTTAAATTAGCATTTTAAACTTCTTTTAGTTTGCCCTATATTACGAAAAGTCTCATTGACCTCGACCTTTGACCTCTTTACAATCAACTGAATTTAGTTCATATTTCGGCAAAGCTAAGGTCTTTTCATATCTATATTACCGAAAACAGAATTTAAAGAAACTATTTTTGGAAAATCTTGAAGACAGATAATAGAAAGAACGGACGAATATAGGTGAAGGGAAGGACGAACAATCAGATCAACACTGTAAAATTATTTAGTAGTTTGATGCGCTACGCTATTTAATAAGAAAAAAATATTCTTTTTTAAATTGTCTGCGATTGAGATTAGGCGATACTGCGTGAAAATATGGTTAAATAACTAACATAAGTGCTACACCATAAATGTTGCCAGATTGGCAAGCAAACGTTTATAAATTATGTATTACTAGTTTTGCATTTTCCCTGTAAATACAACTCGTAGGAATTCTCGCCTGTGCCACTTCACGATTATTGCTTGAAGTTAAAGCTTGTCAGACTTGGCTACATTCTCGAGTGCTTGAACGCGTCCTCTTTAAACCGTAAACTTTTATTTGTGCACAGTGTATGTCAGTGTAAACTCTGAGCGACCCGTGTTTTCTTACAGATCCACTTGGCCAAATACGCCTAAATAAGAAAGCTGTGCCGAACGCTTGCGCACCTGGTCAAGAGGATAAAGCAGGACGAATAGGTACTCCAATACTGGAGCTAGGAGGATCACGTTATCAAATAGAGAGCTCATTGGTTACATGTGCTTATAAGGTACGTCCTTCCTATACATATGTTTAATGTTCGTATTCAGAAATGCTTTGCGTTGCCGGACGAGGATCAAAACTTACTCCAAGTGAAGAACACCTTGGAGTATGTATACTGCGAATAATATATCATATAATCTCCTTTAATATAAAGTAATGTAACCAGTATCTTTAAATATTGCAACATGTGCAGTTTCCGTGGATATTATGTATTTACGATTATTGTTCTAATAATTTATTTCTGATTTACATTGAAAATTAAACATATAAGGTAACAAAAAATTTGATCTTAAAATTTTGTGTTTATCAAATCATTAATGTACATTTACAAGCGAACTTTGGAGTTGGTTATACCTTATTAAATATAATAATTATTACTTAAAATATTTTTTTAGCTTTGGTACAAGCTTTAAGAGGCACTTCGGGAATACATCAACGATGTACATTTTTCCACAGATAAATTCTTTCAAGTAGCCAATAAAGTCAGTTTATCAGTCAATGAAAATCTTTTGATACAAAATTTTTGCCAAGTATTTAATAAAATGTTTAAATAATTAAAGTTAAAATAATTAAAGTTAGTTTTCATTATTTTGACGTTAAAATGACAACAAATAACATCAACTTGCTATCTAGATAATGTTTTAATAAACACACGTAATTTGGGGTTAAACTTTTTGTGATTCTGTGTAATATATCTATCATTTATCAATAAGTAGTATAATATTGATCGGATATCAAGCACACGGAGTATATCGACATTTTTCAGTGATAAGAACATGAAATTGATTACATAATTTGATATCTCCTCTTGCTTTGCAATCGAAGTATTCCGCAATCTACGATTTATCGTCATCCATAAATAAATGGAGAACTCTTTGCCGAACGACTTTAACGTTCTTTGAGCGCTCGTCGTTGGGATTTAACAGGGTTCTCTCGTTTTTTTTCCATTCTGTCCGCGCGGGACGAACGGGTGGTACGCTTTCATTCTGATGTTTTTTCGACTTTTTGTTTTCATAAGTCGTGCTCGTCATCGTAATGCACGAGCCGTTACCGCGAGGCCTTTCATCGAAATAAATATACCGGAAGCAGCGAGACGGTTTTATACGGAATTGGCGGGAGCCCCTACTCAGCATGTACTAGCGTTTATCTCATCTCTGCGATGGAATGATTCAGGCTGAGTGCCTGGGACATCAAAGGCCTTAAAACGTTTCGATTTTCATACGTTTCCTTGTATACGCATTTTTCTAAAAGTTAGGTAGATATGATGCCATCTCATGGGGTTTCTTTATGATTGTTTACAATGATAACAATGGTCTTATTTGAACTTATTCATATATATATATATATATATATACGTATATAATAACTATTTATTTTCTAAATCAACTTATATTCTAATTAATATATCAATTAAAATAAGATACATCAAGTTATAACGAGATTTCTAGATTTCATAATTAGAGAATACGTTTATAACAATGTTTGTGTGCGTCATGCAGTTATGTATATAATAGACTCTCTCTTATTAAGAAATATAATATCTTTTAATCATAGATATTTCTTAACAGAAAATTCCTATAAGCTACAAACAGCAAGTGTGTATGACAAGTCTTTTATAACCATGTAAAAGAGAAAATATGTACATACAATAAATCTATCACATGCACACATATATGCATGTATAACAACATTTATTTCTTGTTATAATTTTTAATAACATTTTTAATGATGCATAAACATTGTTAAAAACATGTTTTCCTTGAATATTATAACCAAAAGTATTGAAATATTTAAATAAAATAATTTTTTGTACATGTGTTTGCATACTATATGTATTATATTTTGTAATAAAAATTATACATAGAATAATGGCTGCACAGAATACATTTTTATTGAAATATTTGAGAGAAGTCAATGCTAGCTTGCTTATTAAACCAAGATTAAAGTTAAATTATATTAGTAGTGGGCATTCATCATGTAGCACAACTAGTAAACTGTCAGTTCTTTTTTATAATATTAATCTTTATAAGTGCACGTATGATTCTTTTACACTATGAGCTAATAAAAAAATATGACTGATTTCTTCTACAATACAGTATATAATTCATCTCATTCTGTCCACTCGTTACAAAGTAACAGCTATTTCAGCAACTTCCCAATATCATCCCCTGTGATGATATACAGATGTCATTTGTACACATCATATGTAGTAGCGAGCAATTTTATTTTGTCCACATCGTTCAACGGCATAATACATTTTATAATATGTTTTCCTAGTGAAAAACTATCATAAACTTTTTTAGATTGTATAAATTTTCTTCTCGGAAATTATAGAATGATAAATTTTAGAAATATTAGAATATTTTAGAATTCACATATATGAAGAATTCTTAAAAAGTGATAGATTTTTTCAACATTTCTGAAAAATGTTCCAATTTGTTTAAAACAATTTTGAGGATTTTTTTAAAAAATTAATAAATTATAGAAATTGAAAAATTTTGAAATTTACATTAAAGTCTTTAAAAATTATATGAAGAATTTTATATAATTTCATATTCAAAGGAGTGAAATCTCAATTCCTTTTTTGGAGTGTAATACCAGGATAGATGAAACCTCACTTCAAAAAAGACACTGACAGTTCACCCCTTTGGTGAGAATCTCATTTCAAAAGAGTAAATTTCATTCTAAAAGGAGTGAAAATTTGTCATTGTTCGACACGAGTGATAATATTTTCACTCTTTTTTCAAGACTAGAGTTCAATTTTATTCGTTGGTTCAGTCTCTTCGAGTGAGATTTCATTCCACGAGTAATTATTCATTAATGCACTTACTCTAACGTGTGACTCTCCGCTAAATCTTAATCGATTATATTCAATTCATTACTTTTACATTTACAGATTATTTCATTATTTATATTAGAATATATCGACTACAAAGTATCTTTACGAGAAATTATTTGTAGTGTAGGATCGTGCTGATCGAATTTACATATACGCTGATAAATTGGGTACACACATTTGATTCAACATTTCGATTAACGTTCATCAAACATGCAGCTTGCAACACGCAATGTGATAACAACCCCTTGTATCGCTCATTTTTGACTGGTAGCAACTTTTCGAATAATTGTTGTCGTTAGTTGTAGTGCGGCGGTGAATTTTCAGCATCGATAAATCCCGTCGCCGTGACACGAATCCATTTGCTATCAAACTGAGAATAAAATCCTCTCTGAAAATCGGAAATTCGTGTGCTTCGAGGTATTGTATTTATCGAAAATTTTCTCTAATACGATAATCAGTAATGCTTATTCGGCCTGCGTTGCGATATATTTTTTATGATAAAATTATTGGCAAATATAAAATATGGTATTTTTAGTAAATATAAAAGTTAGTAAATAAATTTTACTCTTATGGATTTACATGATCAAATGAAGTCTGCTCGGAAGAAATATAAAAAATGTCGATTAATTTGAAATAGTCTATTTAAAATGTCTTTTAAAAAAAAAAAATGTTTTAAATAGGCAATGCATATTTGTATAAACTATATAATAATTTTAAATATATACTTTCACATTAATATTATTATTAATTAAAATAATAATTATTCTAACAATAAAAATATTTATAATATTTATACAATGTTAAAAAATTATTTTACTTTGATAAGCAAACATTTTTATACGTAATTGTGCGAAAAACTAGAATACACAAACAGTTTAAATTTATTGAACAAATTCAAAGTAAAATACGTATACAATTTACGTAAATTGATTAATGCAATTTCATAGTTAGTATAACTCGTTTATTCTTACCGCAATTTTTCACTAAAATGGAAAAAAAGGTTTAAAATATCAGTAACATTTTCGCCAAATTCAAATATTTTCAATGTATTCACTCTTTGGTCAACCTGTTTTTACTGATAGTGGATAAAATTTCATGTAGTGCACAGCAGTTTTATGTTTCAAAACAGGAAAAGGAGGTTAAGGGACCCCGAATATATGTATAAACAGAGTAGATATATATATAAAATAAAACGTTATTTAGCATATTTTTTACTATGAACACTTTATATAATAAAGCTGACGAGGAGCATTTTCATCATGGTGTAATATTTGAGTTTGTCTTTTTATATATGTACCCTCTGTCATACATTTATACATGTATATAAATATAAAACAACATTTATTTAATCAAGGATTTCAAGAGCGAATAATATAAGTTATAAGTGGATTACGTAGATTAAGAATACGTATAAATCGATTGTTCACGAGAAAAAAAAATGATTTCATTTCAATTTAATTTATTTGCGGGCAATACAAGTAAATTATAAATGGAAACGAGACTTTTGTTTTCTTTTTGTTTTCTAAATTTTATTCAGCTTTAGATCATTTATTGCTTGTATCATTCTTTCTTTAAGCCTTATGTCTATTTAAGAAGAATTAATTATGAGCTATACCACATAATCTTATTATCAATCATAATAAATAAGATTATGTGGTCGTATATAGTTGCTGAAAACTATCCTCGAGATAAGTTAACCCCGCTCTTGCTGGTTTTGGAATGCGTACACATAAAGTGGACTTAAGGTCTAACCGCAATGACCGCAGGGTGATTTCACGAATTCGCAACGTGAGCTTTCTGACGTCATACATTCCCAATTTTCATATTCCAGCTGTTTTGCGTATTAGTAACATATAGTACTCACAAATGTCATTCCCAAACATTGTTATATGAGGCAAGTTTGGAATATTGTTACGCTTTGAGGTTTCATTATTTTATTATAAAAGCGAGCGATAACAAAAGGCCGTTATTAATTATAATACATACATAGGAGTGTACACAAAGCGAAATCAGTATCGACATTGAGCCTTCAAGGCTCATCCTTTTTAATCCTTTATGTTGTGTTTGACGATTTTATTATTTTACACAAAATTTATTGATAATAGCAACATAAAAAAAGCATAGAACATATTTGGATTCTGTTTATAAAACCGCAATAAAAATGCGATATGATATTGGTTAAAAGTTTAATACGCCGTGACGTGATGACTCAAAAAAGATATATGTATAAATTCTATTTATGTGCTTTATATAAGATATAAGATATGCTTTATAAGCGTATAAATAGAATATTTTTTTATTAAGTCATCACATGACGTATTAAATTTTTAACCGATATTATATTGCACTTTTACTGTGACGGAATCCAAATATACACGCACGCACGTAAAATATAATATATGCAGAGTGAAAAATTTCGAACGTAATAGGATAAATATCTCGAAAATATCTCAAAAGTATAAAAGATATGAGAAAACGTTTTAAACAAAAGTTATTGGCTGGACGCGAAACGCAAATAAAATAATTAAAAAAAAGAAAATCAATTTTTAAAGATTATCGTCACTGTTTTAAATAGAATAATATAATTTTCTTCATGCAATATGATTCTTCTAATTCTTTTGCGCGTATAAAAAATATTAAGGATATCGAAAAATTTATAGTTTTCGAGTTAGAGAGTCATTTCATCCCGGTACATATTGATATAAAATATTAAATATCTTTGTCATATCACTGATTTTGTCGTACACTAGACATTTAAAGCATAAATATCGATTTATCAGTAAAATAGAATTTTATTATTATCTAATATTATATGATTGAAGTAATACCGATTATTTTATAATTTGTCTAAAAATGTGTGTGAAACTAATAATATATTATAATTATAAAAGTCTCAAACATTCTGCGCTTCCAATAGTTGGTCAGACAGGAAAACTATGAAAGAAACATCGTTTGCAGACCATGACAGACGTAAATCAAATTACACGCAGAATGACGGATGGTCCCAAAGTCCTTGTTACGATTCCCGCAGAGCGAGATACGAACATTACGGAAACATCGTTGTAGCCACAAATTGTGCGCGATTATCACTCGATTCGACCAACAATTACTCTACCTCTTTTTTAAACACTTTTTAAAAGAAACGAGGGAAAAAACCACGAATCGGGATAGTCAAAGACTAAAAAGGAACAGTCAAGAGCATAAAAAACAAAAACAAATTCGACGCTTGTTTGATCGTTGCAACTTTGTGGATTATACTTTCTCTTCTAGTCTTCGTCTTTCATCCCTTCGCGCACACTGTTTCTCCTCCGCCTCCACCTCCCGCTCCCTTCACGTCCCTTTTGCGTCGTCGCGCGGCCTTACCATCCCTCCGGGCGGCACTTTATTCCACTCTCGCCCCGACGTGGAGTAGGTGGTCGCGGGGTCGATGGGTGCCAGGGGCGAGCGCGGTGGGATGCGGTGGAACCGTGGGAGTCGAGTGTGGCGTTCTCCACGGGGGTGGCGTGGGTGGCCGGTGATGAGGGAGGGAGAATGGAGACGGGAGGGGTGGACGATCATCTCCCCTCTGCATCCCCCACCTTGCACCACGCCGCACGGGCGCCAACGTCAAGCGCTTTCGAGACGTTAAGGCCGACACTCGCGTCGCGCACTTCGGCCCGACGACATCGAGCGATATCGCGGTGACGCACGTGTGGTTGAGGTGTTCCGCGATCAGGCACCCTCCGCGAGCGGAAAAGGTTCCCGTGGTCTACGCGGTCTCTTGACAATCGCGATCGAAATACATTCTTCGGCGAGTTCGAGTCGCGACATTATATTTCCCCCCGGATTTTTCGTATCGATCCAGATTTTTGTCACGCTCGTTTCGTCGAACGCACCGCGAATCGTTCGCGACACGTGCTTCGCGCGTTAATTGTTATGTGCTTGTCACAGCGGGAAAAAGGGTGAAGTGTTCGGATAAAGTATTCGTAAGTGAAAGAGGAAAAGAATTCGTAATCTGCCTCGCGCGGTAGACGCCTGACAGGTTTCTCGATGCGCCCTTCGTCAGGGGGTGAAAGTTGCACGTGGTGGGAACTCGACGATCTCTGACAACAGCCTCGCGGTGAGCACAAGGAGTTGCATACGTCAGTTAACAAGTGAGAAAAATAGGATCCATCCTTGACAGGTGTTCTCTCACCAAGATCGTCAGGACCATGAAGAAATCCTATATCGTCTTCGTGAGTACCTACTGAACTTTTTTATCGCTCTATACACCCGCATAGGTTGAAATTGTCTTTCGATTAGTGATGAAAATATCTCTTGAGGTATCCTTTTTCCTTTTTTTATTTCTATTTTTTTTCCCTTTCCCTTTCCTGATCGTCGTCGCTTGAGAGAAGACGGGAAAACAGGTTGAACCTCCTGGGACTCTCGGACGTATTTTATGCCCGCCGAGACTCTTGCTTGTTTCGCGAGGAAGATCAAAGGCCACGAGCATCGCTTTAATCTGCCAATGCGATGGTCGCTGTATCTTTCTCATGTCCCTTTGAGTGGCCTAACTTTTGAATGCGATCTCTAAGAGCTGGGGAGACTTCGTATCCTTTCGCTGCGCGAACCACCCTCGTCTGTACTGTCCAAGAACGGTGAAATTAACGACGTGGCCACGTGACGTCGCCCTCTCCCTCTCTTGTGTAAAGGTTGAAGGGGAACGAGGTCAGTCGGTGCACGCGAGTCCACCAATGTCGGTTTCCAGGCTTTTCGGAGCGCCTTGAGATATAAAGTTACAAACTGCGGTTAATTTTACGAGATCCATCAATTTTGTATCATCTGCATGCTCATAAAATGTCATTATATCTCTGTTTACTTTATTGGCGAGATTATAAATCCGGAAGGTGAATTTTTAAGCTTGAGTACTGTTCGTCGGAGGAATTGTTGCTCCAGTTTTCTCAGCAGTTTTGTAGAAATGATTTGCGTTTATATTTATTTAGATTTAATAACAATATATGAAAATGTGTAAAAATGAACTGGATAAAGATATTACTAAGTGTAACTTTTTATTCACACATTCATAAAATATAATATTGGAATATACATGTATTATTTATATATAAGACATTGTAATATTTCCTTCACATTATTTGAGTCATATTAATCGCACGTGCCTAAATATAATCGAAAGTAATATTTTTTGATTACACGTAGGAAGTAGGAATTATGCTAATATATGAAAAAATTTAATACACGCGAATGTAGGTTTATTGATTAAAATGTTGTACGAGTTGTAAGAGAACGCGTATAATATATAGTTGCTTCTAACGCGATATAACACTTTTTTTAATAGAAATCTGTCAAAAGCCGAATCGAAAGGTATCGCCGTCAGCGGATTCCTCGACAAAAGACGACTTTTCCACGATGTTCCATGAATTTTGGCGCATCCTTGTTTGATATAGCAGAAACTTCGTCGAAACTTACGAGCGAACTGCGTTGCGTACAATACAAACGAGGAGCTTCCGCGCTTCTTCAACAGCGTCTCGAAAGAACTCAGAAGAGAGCGCAGAACTAAAGTAAGGAAAGCAACGGCCATATAGTCGGTCGTATTTTTGGCGTTCACGAGTTTCAGAGCAGAGAATTTATCGGAGTATGCGATGCATCCATTGTTGGTTCACGGATTTATTCATGAAGCTTGTTAAATGTTTTGAACGTAACTTCTACTCCGATTTTTTTAACTATCGACGTGTTTTATTCTCATTTAAATATTGCGCGGGGTTTATTATTAATTATTAGTATATGCGTATATATTCTTATAATCTTGTATATTATATATACATACAACGAAAACGCGTCATAATGAATCTTTTACCGCGCATTTGATATTTAAAAAATTAAATCCTGAATAAAAAATTTTTTTCGATAATATCCTAAATATTGATACGAAAAATATAACAATGATTCCCATCAACGGGAATTAAATAAAGTGCGTCTATATTGATCGCCCAAATCACTATTTCCACCTCGTTTTCACTTCTCATGGAAAGAGAGCAACCACTTTCCTGCTTTTAAAAGAGTTTACGAGCGCTCTGTAATTCTTGAATATTTTTCTCGCATCTTTCGTATCTTTATGAGGGTCTCTCTGTCTGGTACAAAATTTTTCGCCCTGTTTCGAGACGCGAGCAAACCGCTTAGGGAATGGAACGGAGCTTATAATCTACGAGGTACAAGGTACAATACTCGAGATTTCTTGTCCTGATCTGCACTTTCTGTCACTAAGATCGCCTTTTCTCACCTGTCGAGGGAGATAAAAAAAAAGAGGAACGATCGGGCGACCTTCCAACATGCCTCGAGGTTGCTTTATTACCTGTCGATTATACACGGCCACCCCCAGAGCTCTTGTCATTCTGGGCCTATTGTCGGGTCTCACCGCCTGGGACTTGTCGCAGTCTATCTTTCTGTGTTTCTGTTCGCCTCTTCAGCTCTATACCTGTAAAGGATCTAGAAAAGATCCAAGCCGGCTAACAATGCTGGCGGGATCAGTACAAGCCAACTATACTCACAAATCTTCGTGAAAAATGGTGCTACAAGAAGATAAAGGATAGGTATGTGGGCGCCAACAGCTAATAAGAGAAGATAATTGTTAGAATGCATTTATTAGTATCATGAATAAACAAATAAAATAAGAAATGGACAGTATTCTTAGCATTTCACTTTAGGGACTATATGAAATATTTATAATCAAAATTGCAAAAACTATTAAGCTAATTGTTACAAATAAATATTCATTTCTTGACAGTTGGGCTGTATAATAATTTCAAAATCGATTATTAGAATTGGTCAGAGGAATTTCTCAAAATAATGGTATTTTATGTGGAGCTATTTTGTTGCAGAATGCTTTCTCGTAATTAGTGAACTGTCAGTATGGGTTTAAAACTTTAATATTTCCATATGTGGAAACCCGTTAGTTCTAGAATTCGCGATTCCGAGACAGGCAGTACACTATTATACACAAAGGAAAGAGGCGATGAATATAACAACTCAGGTAGTACACACTCGCGCGATATATTTCTGACGTATTTTAAATAAAGCGCATTTACGTTTCTGTGCAATATACTTATTATATTAGTTTGCTCTTTAATAAAGTAAGTATGGCAGAACAGACTTTCGCGCAAGACGGCTGATGTTTATGGTAGATAATAATATATAAGAATAATATCTTCTTTTCTCATTTTTATCACAAAAAAGAAATTATTTTAAAAGTGGAAAGTTTTAATATAACACACATTAATATCGTTTAATTATTTGAAATAATAATTTACGTTTTGTACAATATATCGTTAAAATATATGAAATTAAATAAATGTTCTAGAAAATATTCATTACAAGAATAAGAGATTCATATAAAATAATATGAATAAATATAAAATATAAGAATTTAACAAACATTCTTAATTAAAATGAAAAAGCTTAATTTATATTTTCCAAAAACATTTCTATAAGAAAAATCCAAAAGTATTTACAAAGTTTTAATATGAGTAATAAGACTAACACAAGCAACATAAGTATTTAGAAAATTACACTTTTTTGATGGAAAAGCACGCGAGAAAAATAGTCGTTTTATTGTGGAAAAAAGAAAGAATCTGTCGCGGAGATAATAAAAAGAGAATGTACCAATAACTGCTCATCACAAAACAGAAGAAAAACAACCGAAGATAAAAATATATATCTTGACATTCATTTATCTATTCTGTAGTAATACCATGCTATAATAGAAATATTGAGTGTATGTTATATTTTAGCGATTCTGACTTAATATTGATTGTTAAATTGATTTTGTTACACGTGGTTTGTTATGTAATATGTTATTATATTATGTAGAGGAGACTGAGATTACGTCTTGATACATTAACTTTTTAATTTTTAATTTTTATAGACAAAAAGCTAAGAGCTTATTGAGAAAAGAGAAGTTAAATTCTATACCAGTTACTATACATTTGACGATCTAATATTATTTTAATAATAAGTAAAAACTTATAATTGATATAAAAGAACACACCTTTTTAGCTCATTCTTGGTTTATTAAAATTACAATCTTACAGTTTCATTTTTTTTAGAATATATAATTTATATATTTTCTTACGCGGTAAATTAATTTAATTTTTTTGATTCATCAAAATCAAATATAAAACACATATAACTAATTTTATTTTCCTATATAGAATTTGAAAATATGGAAAAGTCAATAATAACAAATTAAATTACATAAGTTCATTTTCTGTCAAAGCACATGGCAAAATCATATTGTTAAAACGTTAGATTTAATCCCCATTTATCAAAATTAATTTGAAATGCAAGCAACAGAATATTCGTAATAAATTTATTTTACAGTGCATTAAATAATCTGCAGTAATAAATAATCTCGCACACAGTACTACTTTACAGCTTGCAATAAGTATACGCGTTTACTTTGATGTTACTATAACGCCAAGACAACATACGTCATTATATTTAATAGTATTGTCGCGATTTAAAATATCGACAGATCGCATTTCCGACAATTTACAACTAGCACGGATAATTAATTTTCAAGAAATATCGAGGTTACTCTTATTTATTGAAATAAATTTATTTTACGAAATTTTTATTCTCCAGTATAAACACTAATTGACAGTAACATAACATCAATATTATAATTTTACACTCAACGATATAAACGTAATATAACGCAGGTCGTAATGTCGCTAAATATGAAATTATAATATTAATAAGTATGTTAAAGATATATGTTTAGTATTATATTTTTAAAATATTAGGATTTTAATAAAAATTTTACAGATTGTTCTATTTTTACATCTGAATATTTATATTAAATTCGAGCACAATTCTCTCATTAGTTTAAAAGTTATTTAACTTTTTTTCTCTGATTCTGATATAAAATCATAATTTGATGAGAAAGCAATATTAAAAATTAAATTTAAAAAAAAATATATATATATAACAACAATGAATATATATTTGTACATAAGAGTATTTAAATCCATTTACTTTTAAATTTATTGACCTAAAACTGTGTGCAGGTTAATATTATTATTTTACTACATATAAAACCATTATAGATTACATAATTTATCGTTTTGTTTTTTGCAGTTATATATATATATATATATATTTAACTAAAACTTTTAGCTGATATTGTGTAGACGAAACATTTTTTATATTAGCTGGTGTTTACTGATATTTAGTTAAATTTGGGAACGTCACGATAAAAAATGAAAATTATAAACTATTCTACAGTATATAAGTTTAGATTTCGAGATAAAGTACATATACAATAACGCAAAGATAAATGACAGAACGGTTATCGACGGATCTTATATATATAATAAGGTAATCAGACCCTATAAAGTCTAGTACATGTATCAAATACGCTCTATTCGCTATTTGTAGGGTTCGCCTGCTAACAATAAGTTGTGCAGGCTGCCCGTCTGACAACTGCATCAGTTATTGTTCTGTTTGTTCATTCTATTATTGTCAGTCAGGCAAAATGCAGATCGTCGTGATCGTGATATTTCATAGGCAAATAATTGCTTCCTGTAACTATTGTAAGACATTATTATTGTATCTTCTAATTATATCTAATAATAATAATAATAAGATTATAAAGAAATATTATCCATTAGAATATCCACATAATTTCGTAATCATTCTGTCGTTATTTATCTTTGTATTATTATAAATTATTATTTTGCAATATTAATGAATAATTATTTCTTTAACATTACGAATGTTTCGTCGATTTGAATGCTGTCTTTTTACGGATTGAGCTCGCAGAACTCGTAGACTGCTGAATAAATTAATCTTAAACAAATAATGTACACAAATCTATCTCTTAAATTGCAAAATCATAGCTTACGAAGCAATCGTTAGAAATTATAATTTAATATCAACTGCAATTAGGTATAATAGTATATCTTAATATGTATATTTTTTAATACACACACACACACACACACACAACGTGAGATACAAATATTGAACAATAATTTAATAATATTTAAGTCTCATAGGACCGTATGTGAGAACATAATCTAAAAGAAATAAATGTCTTAAACGGCCCTAACTTCATTTTGTACAGTATTTAAATAATATTTCAATTTATATCTGCTGGAGCAGGTAACCTTTTATCGTTCAGGAATGCGTTTCACACATGACGCGAATGATGTATCATTTTATCCTTGTTTACCGAGTATTAAAGGGGGATAAAATGATACGTCACGCGCATCATACGCGAAACGGAACGCACCCTAAATATATACAATGTACTTTCACAAGGTCGCCGTACTATCATTCGCACACTGAAGTTCGAGCGACTAGAGGTCGCGGCGCGTAAATCGCTCCGTATGTCGTCTCCATTACTCTCATTATTCCATGCAATACGATCGCGACGGGACGGGTACGAACGACGAGACGCCAAACAGGATCACACCCGCTACGAGAACTCGAGTTTGCGAGGATACCAAAATGTTGCGTTAACTGTCGTACTCTCTAAGTGATTAATGTGCACGCAGTCGCGTCTGTCGTGAGTGAATTTTCGCGAGTGAGTCGTGTTACGAAGAATCAAGGAGTGAAACATGAGAGGAGGAGGCGGAGGATCGGGGTAGCACGGGTGATGATTAAATACGTTAGGAGTAAGTCTTATCTATCTGCTTATTCGTATTATTAATTGTTTACAATTATATATTTCGTGCTCGTGCATTAATTATTGTTAACAATGTGATTTTGACTGTTATTATAATCTAGGTACATTTATGTCGTACAGATCAATGTAGATCGTAGTTTCAACTGCCGCTGTACAATACAAATTACATGAATGAGTCAGAATCGTTTTTATTTTAAACACAAAATTAATTTGGAAGCGAGCAATTGTTTCGGGTAGAAAGAACACGGGCGGGAAAAGCGCGTTCTGCCCCGATTTAATCCTAACCTAACCTAATCCTTATCTGATTGTAGGATGGACCTCGCGCTACGTATAAAAAGTCGTAAAATATATTTTAAAGCAGAACGTTTCCGAGAGAGAAAGACCGCAGAAATAAGATGGTTATTTTCTAAACTTTTTTACTAATAACTTTTTAACGATGAGCGACCACCAAGTAAAACCTGTCGGAGATCTTGACCTTGATAACATGTGTCAAGATCGAGGTCATCGGAGCTGGGACCCCGGAACTAAATAATTACCAAATTCTGAAATATTTTACTGAGTAAGAACGATTTTATTGAAATATTTAAAAATTTAGCTAAATACATACCTGAAAATATGTAATTTTGTTAGTCTATCATAATAATAATGTTACAGGACGTTTCCTTTTCCACAAAATTATTTTTAGATCTGGATAGCTAAATTTTTAGGACGAGCGTCCTACATAATTATTTTGATATGAGGATAATGGGTATAAATGAGTAACGCTGCAAAAAGTTTTGATATTCTAGCATCAGCTTGAATATCCTGCAATTATTTTGATGGTCTAACAAAATTATTTTCATCTATATATATCTAGCTACAGTTTTAGATATTTTAACTAAATCGTCTTTTCATGTAGAAGAAGCTTAGTAATAAAGAATAGTAGAATCATTTCTGCAGAAAAACTTGGTAAAGATATTATCGTTTATTACACTTTTTATGAAGCATTATATACCCAAACAAAATTTTCATGATCCCCAATTGAGAAAATATTGTGAAGATATAATAGGTGAATCAGTATACAAGTAATTTTAATTTTGTCCTAAAAAACAAAATGGTGTATATGAAGAAAGTAAGCATTCATCACATATAATAAACTGCATTAATATTATATTATCTGAAGAGCTTAATATGAATATTACAATCAAAGCGATGTTATATATTACAATAAATTCAATTTATTAAATAAACAAGAGATAACAGAAAGGAAAAATAAATAGAAAATTATAACTAATAAAATGATACATATTTGATATAATGTACAGTTCTTATTAATTTTTTTGTACTCTCGGCACAATAAAATTCAAAGAAAGAAGCAAATGCTGTATATTTATATTAAATAAAAATTAATTATCTATAAAATACTGTAGGAAAAATTGGTAATATTTAAGTGTGTTTAAAATCAAACCTTATATGTGTTCTCTCTTTTTTAGGATTAAATATTAAATTAAATATTAAATATAGTAACTTTTATACAGAAGAGAGAAGGTAATATTCAGATTTTGTAAGTTATATGTGTTTTGCAAGCATAAAAATAGAGTATGTATTTCACAATCAATATACATATATTAATTGATTACAGCATATTCAACTAATTTCATTAATAAGAAAGATACTAATAATTATTTATTGTGTTTATATTTAAAATGCAATTTAGTTTTAATGTTTGATATTCATCCATTTATTGATTGATAATTTAATTTTATATATAATAATGTTTGTAAGAAACCAAAAAACAAAAAATTAGTTGAAGAATTACTTAATAATATTGAAATTATTTGCTCGTATTGAAATTATAAAAATTGACAAATCCCAATATTATTATATGTAATTATGAATCTGAGCATTTTATTTTAATTTATATAAATTACTTGTAAGTTATAAATACTTTTAAATAGACTATGAGACATTATCGGCTTAAAATTTTTAACTTAAGTTAATTACTAATGTACGTTGTTAAAATATTGTAAACTTAACCAAGAGAATCGTTATATTATAAAATCGTTGGCTTTGAGAGTTTTAGAATGGATAGAAACGATAATATAAAGATTATCATTTTAATTCACATTAAATTTGCTTTTACTTTTTGCTACTTACTGCACCTCCCGAAAAAGTTAGGTCCTTTTTTAACGTTTTAAATGTCTTAAACGCGCATTTATATTTCCATTGAATTTATATCACTGTGTTATAGAATGGAATTATTTAAATTCAGTCGTAGACGTTTTTCTGTCTCCGAGGCTTCTGTTTCATGCACGTAAATATTAACGCGCTTGAAAATGAATCCCCTCGCGTTTTGAAACGTGCAACGCGAGCGCGAAGGTTATAATAGCACGTTTTAAATGGTCGATTATAATAGCACGTTTTAAATGATCTCCCGGACGAGACCGCAAAACGGCTGGCGGGTTAGGCGCGGGGAACGTGCAAGCCGCACGGAAGTGTTTATGATCTATGGGCGGAGTGCCTGCGATTATGTATGAGGGAAGATTGTGCAAAGTGGATTAGTGGGATATTAGTGGCGGTCAAGCGTGCTGGCGCTTTCAAGATAAATACTTTGGCACGATATAGGCCCCGTGTCGTGTTACAAAACGCCCAGGAATCGTTAGCCACGTCTGCGCGTCGCGTGATTGAGTTCCGAAGTAATTCATGTTCAGATGGGGTATGCGTGGCTGGAGGGAAACACTTTTAGACTCTTATTAGAAGCTGAACACAGGAGGCATTCCTTAACACCTCGTTAATATCGCCCTGTCCCTTTAAGAATTTATCTCCGATCGACGGCGAGATTAGATCTACATTACTGCGGCTGCACGATCTGGAATAGTATAGTTGTTCTGTTACATCGACTTGAATGCAGAAATAGATATAGATAACTTTTTTACATGCATTTTATTTTGTCCTTTACCGCGCACACTTACTGCTTCTTTATTTAACGTACATATTTCTTTTTTGGATACGCTTTTATGTAACTACCTCGCATTGTATTGTATCTTCTTTCTCTGACCGGACTTCCTCTTACACAATACAGTGAACCATATTTTTAACACGAAATAATATGCGCATATGTATGTCAGCAACCGTTTGTATATTTTATGTATTTAAAGTCAGAAGTTAGTGATATGCTTAGTAGAATACTGAAACGTGACATGCGAGATATAATTCTATTCGAATATATATGAATATGGCATTTAACAGACATTTTAGCAGTGGTTTATTAAAAATACGGGTTCTTACCGTTTTTTTTTTTTTTTGTGTTATATATTTGCGTGAGTACTATCTCATCTCTGTTTAAACGTAACAAAATTAAATTATAATGAAGATTAAACAAGTTAGTATAATATAGTTATTGAAGTTAACTAAAATAAGCTAAAGTAAACAAACGAAAAAGAACAAAATTTTATATTTCACGATCTGAAAGTTTAATTAAAATTTTGTTACCCCTAATTATTTGTAGACTTAAAAGTGATTGATGCCTAGGAAGGATCAACTGTTAAATGAATTGTTTTCAATTGTGTAGTTTTACGAAGATATAAGAAAAATATACGAGGTAATTGAAATAAATCTGACAGAGTTGGTATTGAATGCTTTATGAAAATGCATCTCGTATTATTGAACATGAATATTATGCAATCTATAAGTATGATGATTTTCATTTAAAATAGAATTTGATTGTTCGAATATTAATATAGATAATGAAGCGAATAACGTACATTTACGTGTAAAACTTTAATATTCTTACACACCGTGCACCTCGGGCAATGAAAAAGAAAACTGCAAATGTACTCGAGGAAGTTTGTTCGCGATTGTAAACCGGCGTGTTCTACGCGCGGATTCGTAGCTTTTTAGACAGCTTGTTGCAGAGTGTATAACGTGTTATAATCCTATATAGTTATGTTGGTGTTGGTCGTTGTGAATGCATTCATGTTTTCGAGGCTTTTCTCTGAGGGACTCGCTACTAGATGACTTTCTCAACCAAGTCTTTATCAAATAACTTGTGTCTCGTTATACTCATTCCTTAACCAGTGATAAATTAACGCTACACGCGGAGGCGCAAACAAGTTGAGTTGACGACCCTAGTTGTCAGTTAGTAAATAATAAGGCGCGCTGAGATCAGTATTGTTTTAGACTTTACTGTTCCGAAATGCTTAACACTTCAATTATATCGTGTGCTTTTATAACTACATGAAAAGAACAATTTTGCTAAAATATCTAAAAATTTATCTAGATATCGATATATAAATCGAGTATGTGTATATAGATCCAATAACCATCAAAATAATTACGTAGGAAACTTAAGCGGTTAGTTATTCTAATACCAGAGTCCTACATAGAGAGTTATTTTAATAATTCAACAAAATTATTTGTATATGGATATCAATACACTGTGAGTAATGTTTTGGTACTCCAGCTAGAATTCTAATACGTATTAAAATTAAAATGTGTCACAGTTTTTTATACCTGATGGAAAATTGTCTATTATATATCATATAAAATTTTTAGCAGCGATATTCTAACAATATACACAATGACATCGCAGTGAGAGTAATTAGGTTATTTTTTCAAGTGTAGCTATAAGTTTTCAGATACTTAGATAAAATTTTTTTTTCTGTGTATATATTGATCGCTTTTAATCGTAACATTTTATGTATAAGTAATTGAATATAAGATTGTAAGTTGTAATGCAATTACAAGGCTTAATAATAATGACACATGATAAATTATGACACACATCAGATATTTTCGCGTTCAATGGAGAAATTAAATTATGTATTGTTGTAAAATATTACTGACAAATTGACGTTTGTATCAACGAAAAATCTCCACTCTATTCATGCGAAATCCATTTACTCATCTTGTTCTATTTTGTGACAGACTAAAATACCTTATCATCAATAATACATGACGTCAAAAAATTAATTATTAAATTAGTTATTAACTTCAAAAGCTTTGATATTAATAAGATATGTGGTAAAATAAATAATACTTTCATAAACGTCAGGAGGAGGATTAATAAGGTTATTTTTGTGCTTTTTTCTCATTTCCATTAAATAGTTTTTTATCGTATATTGTACGATCACACATTAGGAATGTTAAACATAACTATATAGATGATAAAAGAACTCGATCGATATAAAGTCATAATTAATTATTAATCTATATATATGTATGTATACCACTATGTAGATATACCACCACATGATACCTAAACTCTAATAATTAATATGTGAACTATTATTTTCATTCATTATACTCTGCCACTACATTAATATTATTTAGACTACAATTACAAGGCAAAGACTGCAGTTCATATAGTGAAAAAATTAATTTTTGTTTATTCCTGCGACATATGGGTGCCTCTAATAAATAGGTGATTAGTAATTATTATCTATTTATTTTATTTTTTAATTACATATCTTAAATTTTTTTTTAAACATTTTAAACACTATGATTGTGACTTTCAAGTATTTTCTGATGATTGCACATAGTTCATGGATTAGACTAATAATTATTAATTATAACTAATTATGGCTCTATGAATCGGGTACGTTAAGTTAGCACCCCAACTATAGTACTCAGGAGTTCTGATTAGAGTTCCCACTTCCTTTTGACGAGACGAAGAGTTCCCTATAGTTAATAACAAGAGTTAATCAACTTTTTGATTATCAACGTTAATCAACGCTCAATAAACTTTTTTTACATTTTTTAAAAATGGGGTGCTAACTTTTTATCGAATTTCGAGGTGGAATAGTTCTGATCAGCTTAACAGATCTATTTTGTGAATACCTAGAGTTCTTGATACATAAAAAACATTTTTGAAATATAATAAAGTTTAAAAAAAATAGTGGAAATCTTTGAAAATTTTTTTGAGAGTACCGAGTAGTTCTGAGTAGCGTTTCTTATAGTACTCGACGAGTTCTATCGAAAACTGTAAGGTGAAAAAGCGATTAGATCAACGGTTTGAAAAATACAGCGACATTTGTCGGAAGATCAACAATTTTTAGAGTGAGTATATCTCGGAAACCGTTGGTCCAATCGCTTTGAGCCCTGATACTTTTCGACAGAACTCGCCGAGAACTGTCCAGAACTCCGAACAGAACTACTCGGTACCTACTCCCAAAAAATTTTCCGACGTGGGACTTAGAAAAATATTTTTGGTCAAAAATTTTTTGGGAGTATCGAGTAGTTCTGTTCGGAGTTCTGGACAGTTCTCAACGAGTTCTGTCGAAAGTATCAGGGCTCAAAGCGATTGAACCAACGGTTTCTGAGATATACTTATTTAAAAATTGTATGATCTTACAAATTTAACAAATGTCGCTGTATCTTACAAACCGTTGGTCCAATCGCTTTTTCACCTTACAGTTTTCGATAGAACTCGTCGAGTACTATAAGAAACGCTACTCAGAACTACTCGGTACTCTCAAAAAAATTTTCAAAGATTTCCACTATTTTTTTTAAACTTTATTATATTTCAAAAATGTTTTTTATGTATCAAGAACTCTAGGTATTCACAAAATAGTTCTGTTAAGCTGATCAGAACTATGCGACCTCGAATTTCGTTAAAAAGTTTGCACCCCAAAATAGAAATTGTGGTCACAGATACGACCTTATTGATCATCCTATTATATAAATTGTATTTCTAAATATAAAAATGTAAAAGACATTTTCCCCATTGATAGCTTGTTCTTTTATCTCTAGCTAAAAAAATATCATCTCGTATAAGCGACTTTCAGATCACTACCGAATGACAATTACAGTAGCGACGTATAATGTTGTTGGTCAAAGTACGATAAAAGTTGACGAGCTAACTTGTTCTTAAAAGACAGCAAAGCCGGTTCGCTCTTGGGAAATCTGAGCGAGCGTACTGGTATGCACCAGGATCACTTACATACAAGTATACGGAAACGTTGTATGGATACTCGCACGAGTGGTCGGTATGAGAGTTTGGTAACGTTACGAGAATTTCCGAGAGTCTCGCCGGATTATCGAGCTAGCCGTTTTCCCGTGTGCATTTGATCCCAAATGTACCGCGGCTGCATCCCTTACCCGGTCTGGACCTTTTGATTAAATCATTACGTAACTTGAATATATTTCGCGGATAATTACTTCGGTCGTTAGCTATCGTACTAAATGATCTTGTTACAAGAATAATCGAAGAGGAAAAGTCTGAACCATAACGTTATTATATGTATTTCTTATACGCCCATTTCTATCAATGTAGGACTAAATATTGTTTATGTTTCATACAGCACTGCAATATTTTATCTTTCTTGATATGTGAAACATCCAATGTACATACGTATCGACTTATTGCCTCTAACTTTTTTGTTGCTTCGATTCTGAATACTCCAAGATGTGTTCGGAATGGAACGCGTTTAGACACGAATCGAAGTTATTGGACGAGAGAATCTCGTGCACATTTGCGATAAAAGATGCGCTCATTACCGTAGTCGTCCTCGAGGCAGTGACCGGCCCATTTCGATCAGTCTTCGTTCGATCGTGGCATCGAGTTGCTTCGTTAATGGGTTAAAAGAGGTGCTACGTTCCGGCTCTTGCAAGGCACTTTACAGATTGCCCCTCGGAGCAGTTAAGCCGTTAAGCCCCATGCTGTACAGAAAATGTTTTAAGAACTTAAGGGCTGTGGCCAGCCTAAAAGGATTATGACCGAGCCGGTGTGACCACGCGCGCGAGGACGTTTAAAAGTGGAAGCGCTCGCGCTTATCTCCGTAACGGCCGCTCTTAGGTTTTACGGATTCCCCGTTCTCCCCTTCAATCGACCGATTGGTAGTTGGTGCGCGTGTTGCCCGCCAGAACGATCGGGTATTTGAGGATTACGACATATATACGCATGTCGAGCGATCGGGCAAGGTGACGACGTCACGACGTCATTGGACCGCGCTCGAGATGTCAAATACCATCCGCTCCTCGTAAATTCTTTAGCGACGTGTTCGGGGTATTTCGATCTCCTCGCAGCTTGGACTCGCTTGGATATTGATATGTAAAATGCGGATGCGCGCTACGACGAGCGTATAAAAAAAGTACTTTGCCTGATGGCGATGTTAGTTTCACGTTTTACGATTTTCCGTCCTTCGCCGATTCCGAGCACATTGGGGAGTATCGCGACATCCTTCCACGCATCGTTGTGAATGTAGATAATTTTATGTTAGGTACCCGATAACTTTTACGTTGCTTCAATGGTATCGAAAGTTCATTTTTAACTTAGAGACAAAATTATCTGATTATTTACAAAGAATTAACGATTGATAAACGTCTACCGCCTGGAGCATAAGTCCGCTAATGCGACTGAGACGGGTAGTCTATCGAAACGACAAATTACAGAGGCACGACGTTGATGACGGTAGTAGTGCCGGTACTAGTTGCTTTGCTTTTACGAATTTCTCTCCCCAGCCAATCGATATGGGCAAGACGTTTGAGAAATTGAAGACTGCTGGACCGCGTACGACCAGTTGCTAGTCGGGATAATAGTTGTGCCAGGCACCTTTCATCATCCCGAGGCGGTAATGGACCGATACCATCGGGATCCGTGGTACTCTATTTCCAGTCCCACAGGCTTTCTATGTCGGCAATAATTTGGCACTTGGTTTACGCTGGGAAATTCTAGAGCATAGATAGTGCATCATCGATTATTTCACTTTCCGAATGTACGAATCAGCGTGCCTTAAATAGAAAAATACGAAAAAACACACACACATACACCGGCTTTCCGATTTCTATACAATACGCTCTACCGACTGTAATGGCAAATATTTGCACGGAAAAATATGGTGTGTCGATGGAAAAGACTGTTCTCTTGGAAATTATTCGTAATTTCTCGGATAGTAAAATAGCTCATAGTTTTGATTTTATTCAATGGTAAACATCGATTCTCTTATTCGAAAAATAAATTGAATTTTTGTTTTAATGTAGTTATAAAAATAATAGAACTTTATATTATATTATGTGTATATGAGAATGCGAAAAAATTAAACATTCAAACATCTTGACAATTGAATGTTTGATGAATTTAATTTTGTTTCGCTATAGGCGCTCCTTATTTGCAATTAGTTTATTTTAAAGTAATTTTGTCATGAATCTTGAATATTATATGCATGCATATATTTAATAATCATGTTCTATTATAAAATATTTTCTTTTTTTTTTTATTTTATAAAGTTAATAATACCGTTCTTTTTTCACGATATGACTATGAATAATATAGCGTGTTTAGGCCTGATATTCTGGTAATTCTCTCATACTCAGTATTCAGAAAACTATCTGCTTGATAGTGGTATACAAACGTGCCAGAAAAGCAATTACTCGTTTATACGTCGATGAGGTATCGATTGGCAACGAGAGACGTATTCCCTCCTACGAGCTTCTTCTAATGGGATTGATGCTCGTTCGCTTGCGTTATTCGTTCAAAGCACTTCGTTTGGATGTTCCTTATCTAATTATAAGGAATTTCATTAATACACTGCAAAAGATTCACTTCTCGCGTGTCTAAAAATGATTATAAATCAACAAATAGAATTCTTTACGAATTTTGTACGATTATAAATTTTATAAAATTTTAAAGACTTTAAGGAATATATATTTATGGAAATTTATAGTGTGAGATGATAAATAATCAAAGTAATAAATAATAAAAACTTAATATTCTAAGAAGATTCTAGTAATTATTTTCAGAATACTTAATTTAAAAGGGTAAAGGAATTAATATTTTTTAACGAACGTAGGATTAATTTTAATATGAAAATAATTTTTGTCCCTGTCATCTTTAATTTAAATTAAAATTATTAGAGCGAAGTGTCATTGCATAACACATAAAAATTTCAAATTTTCTATAGTGAAATGTCTCGACAGATCTTTACGCTACATTCGTTTGTCGATGATCGATTTTGGGATGATCGGAATTGGGAATTCCATCTCACACGGCTGGTAACGAGAATGACGAGATTAGATATCGATTACGCTCGCGTCACGCGTTATGAGGAGAAACGATTTTTCGTCGAATCGATGAGCAATTCTCGGCAGAAACGGAATTCAAGGAACGATATGGTAATTTTCTGTTGGATATCAAATTTTAAAATATGCTACTTTTTAGTCCAGAAAAGTTCTATCATTGTAATATTCTCATGAAACAATATCAAATTATAGTATATTGAATTATAAATATTTATAGAGTTTATAGAACATATATAAAATCTTTATGAATAATAGCAGATATAAAAATGACAATCATACTTATGATATTTAAACACTGAACTTTGAAGGATTCGTTGAACAAGTGTGTGTGATAATTAATCTTATTAATCGAACTAAAAATTATTTCTTTATAAATATTTGTATTAAAAATAGATATTTTATTTTTTGAAATGGCAAAGAGAGAGAAAGAGTCTCATACGAAAACGAAGAAAATTTTGGTTTCATATATTGTACTACAATATAAAATGTTAGATAGGTCAGGAGAGCCAAAGTAATTAGATCAAGAAACAAAGACTAATCTTTTAACGAATAATTAATATAAAGGAACATTTCAACATAACGTAGTCTTCCTCAGTCAATTAATAT
Organism: Cyphomyrmex costatus; assembly: GCF_001594065.2. Lineage (NCBI taxonomy): Eukaryota > Metazoa > Arthropoda > Insecta > Hymenoptera > Formicidae > Cyphomyrmex > Cyphomyrmex costatus. Next base: position 239,522 of record NW_017274991.1, on the reverse strand, counting down.
TAGAAAAATGAATACAGAAAGGTTATAAGTAATCGCAAATGAATAAATGGTTTGATTTTAATAGAATGTGAAAATAAAATTGTTCACTTATACAATATATAATACTTTAGTATTTGAAAAATATCACATGTTTAACCAGGTTATAATGCATATATAATGCAAATGCGATGTAATAAACAGCTTAGACAGAATCTGCGTCAAATTGACGGACAAAATGAAACAGTGGATCAATAATGAATCTCAGTGAGAAATAGAAGGAGAATAGTTAGTCGTGAAACGGTGCAGGTGCATGTTCATGAAACGTTTTCGATGACCTGGAAATTAACGGAAACCGTTAAAATCGACTTTCATTACGCGAGCTAATTTCGAGCATTCCTCGGGGTATCGACACAAGTGATAGGACAACGCGTACGCGGAACTCTGGGGTGTACTCTCTCCTCATTCATGTTTTAACAGAATTGTTTCTGCATGAGACACATGAACTCACCTATATTATAATGACATTAACGATTCGTGTAACAGACACAATTATTGCTAAATAAAAAATTAATTGAAATTAATTCCGTTTGTAAAAAAAATTACAATGATCTATATAGGTATTCTGACAGAAAATGCAAAATATTGAGTCAGCCTGACTTCAACTGATAGAAATTTATAAATATCAAAAATATCGTTCTTGTCGTTGGAAATTTAACCATTTTAATCCTTGCTTCATTTTCATGTCGTTTTCAAACTGTCGATCGATACGGTTATTTCCTTGGCCAGTTAAAAGAAACGTCGTTTCGCTTGTTACGCGCGCTCATATTGAATCGGAAAGCCATTTCTCCGGCGTGGCTGTCGACTGTGTTTGTGACATATATATCGAGGGGGGAAGGGCGACATTCAACGCGCCGTCATTAACGCTCGCCACGGGAGAGTGCGACGACCCGGGTCGCAATTAGTTCGTGTACCTGGCCCGTGAACCTGGCGAAGAAACGAAACACCGCGCAAAGCGCATCGTGCAGTCACGTCTCTCTCGTATATCGTGGGACGAATGTATGTGCGTATGCAGGTGCAGCATGCTCGTGTGCTAAAATGCAACGCCGCGTACGCAATTATATGGGAAACACGCAAACTCATTGACGTGCCTACGCGTACGCTGTTTTCTCTATACTTGGGAGACGCAATAGTCTTTTTCGTCGCGGTTCTCGTCGGAGGCTGTAAATATCGTTTGTGCGCGCAGGTTGACGTGCACACACGCTCTCGCGTGTTTATTTACTTAGTTATTAATGATGTTTTCTCTGCAACAAAAGGAGAAAAATAGGGAGGACATATAGGTTAATATGTGTGTGAGTAAAATTCTTATCATTACAGTCAACAATTAAACGAAAAATAAGAAAGAAATATTACAAAATTAGCACATCTTTAATAATAATAAATCAGAAACGTGTTTTTCTTGAACAGTAAAAAATATAATGTATTAATTTTTATAAACATTGATATTTTTAAGTAATGCTGTTGAAAGGAGCATATAATTGATATAATGCATGTGCAGATGTGTGTATCTATTTATACATATATATTTATCGTAGTATAATATATTTTCTTATATTATCTGCTTATTATAAATTATTTACAATCTGTATATATGTATTTATACAAATCACACTCATCGGGTTGTGCTCAAGCATACTATGGTCATTATTACTGCGACATCATTACACGACGCCAAAGCTTTCATCTGTGTGTTGGTTTTAGTCTTCCATGAATTAATTGTGAGGATTATCTTTAGAATTACACAACGTGAACGCGGCATTACAAGCCAAGGTACTGCCACATATACAGTGGTTATTTATTCTATACGTGATTTAATCTTGCATTGTGTTCGACAGTAACTTGTTTACATTTATGAGTAAAAGCAACAAAAATTGGAATCAATTTTGTTTTTTAATCGGTTTTGAAATATAATTTCCGACTATACATATTTTTTTTTTAATCGATGATCAGATTAATTTTGTCGCAACCAAAAATAATTTTATTACTTTTGGAAACTATAACATGTATAATTTTCTATTTTGACGTAAAATATATATAATGTATAATACAAAATTCTAAGCTGTGTAACATTACATGAAGAGATTATAAAGTGTATTCGATAATAGACGGAAAACAATGTAAAAAATGAAATTAAATGTATGCTATATGCATCAACGCCTTTGATAGAACATTTTTATATTTTGACTCTTTTTTTGTGTACCGCATTACGTCACGTATCAAAATGTTCTGTTATATTCGCGATGAAGGTTTGCAACTGGTACCTAACCGCACGGACTGCGGCAATATCTTACATGTCATCAGAAAACCACGGAAGCTATGTTGCAGAGAATCGTGGACACTGTCGTAGCGTGTCTGTCGTATGATAGGAAACATGAAACTATTTCCGACCCACAGTTAAATAATATCATCGGAAAGATGAGAAAGCTGAACGCGCTCTCAAGAGAAAACATTTTTCTTGAAATAACATGAAAAACACCGTGGAATTACGTCTATTCATTTGCGACAATGTTGCGTAAAATCTTTGTTAGATTTTCGAACGTTGTTCTTACTTCGAGTACAGAATAAATTTCTCTCTATTTTGTGAAATGGAATCTAAACTAAGAAAAACTTGTTTATTTGAGTAAATTAATTTAGTTCGTCTTTATTTCTTTCGATAAAATATGTATGTATTTAAATAAATAATATTATACTTGTACATAAATATATACATGAAAGAAGTATAGATAATTAAATTGATTAAGTTTTCTCTCAATATAACACGAAATACAAATTTTTGTATTGATTTATCGAAATTTATATTACGTATATATATATATTAGAACCAATTTGGATTCTTTTATAAAACAAAAGAAAAATCGAAGGATATATTTTATTATTTAGAAATACCTATACATTATGTATATAAAAATGTAAATATATAAAAAATATGAGATATGTAAGAATTAAGGAGATTACAAACAAATAGATTTTCTTTTAAGATAGTGCTGAAGAGAATAAACGTGTATAGCGAATATAAAATATTGGATTAGTCTATAAAAGTGCATTAATATATCATAAATCGAATGTCCAATCAAAAATTCTCTATAAAAATTTTATACCCTATCACGGCACTTGATGTTCTTGCTATATATTTCCGTTCGTGTTGTACTGTGTAATCAGGTAGAACAAGTCGGATCAATGGAGGTCTGCAAAGACCGTTTAGAAAATAGTCCGAAATACTATTTAATGACATGAGGCGCTTAATTATAGGAGTAACGCTGATATTCAACTGAACGGTGTGAAAACATCCTAATGATTTTTCGACATTAAATTACAAAAAATTGAAATCTATTCCACAGAAGACAGTAGTAGAAAGTAATTAGAAAGAGCGAGCGATTATCGCGATTAAAATCCTCTGGGTAATCTCGCGATTTAACGCGACGAGAGATCGATTTGCATAATCCACCGCAGACAGCGAGCGAAATTCGACGTTGAGTTACTCTATCCGCCTCTGTAACAATCTAATCTTCGCGTTATTCGATCGCTTAAGAGCCTTGCGCATCTGCAGCAATTTAGATTCAAATCAGCCTATTATTTATATTATTATTTATATCATAATTTAGCAATTTTTTTATTCTTTTAAAATTATTATTTGTTTTTTTATTACGGTTGTTAAACTGAAGTTGAATTGATTTTAAATAGCTTATATATCTATACTATTTCCGTCTTTAAAAGAAATAGAATTAAATAAAACTGACATACATATAACTTTAACCCTTTAAGAATGGAATTTTTTAATGAAAACTTAAAGAAGAAATCATTTTCTAAGAATTTTTAGAACCATTAGATTTGTTCCTGACATTAGAACTTGTATGATACAAATTTAAAAAAATAATTATTGTAAAACTCGATTTAGAGAGATTCTTACTGGTATCGCTGAATTTGAACATAGTCTGAAAATGTCGAATTTTAAAAGAGTAGCATCCTCTAATGAAGTGGATATCTAGTGTCATAGACTCATAATTACAGTTTGAGGGTCTATTTGGAAATCAGTACTATTTGCGTAGTATTAATGAGAATCAAATAAACTGGAAACTTGATGTTACTTTGTAATTAAAAATTCGTTAAAATTAAGTTTTGTGTGTGCTGTGCGCGCGCGCGCGTGTCTGTGTGCCGGATAATCAGATTATTAAAAAGAAAAATCTGTTCGCCATAATTGGGTCCATTTTAAATATTTTATTTTTGACTTTAGACAAAGCATTATCAAATTTAAATAAAGCATTATTAAATTAGCACATAGTCCAAGTTTCATGAAAATTGAGCGAGTAGATTACAAAATAAAAGGGGATGTGTCCAAACGAGCATGCCCGTTCACAAAGATAATTGATTTAATAATTGATTGTGAAAATAATGAATTATTAAGTGATTGTGGAAAAATATAGGAAAGGAAAAAAAATTCATTTATCTAAAATTTGTGATACTGGTACAATATCTATTTTAAGATACAAACGAACTTCGTAAACAATAATTACACAGTTATCGTCAGTATTTAAATGACAATATGGTCATCTATTTGAACCTTTTTTTACGTGATTAATTTTTTACGTAATTATTTGAGGATGAAGATTTTTCGTTGTGACGTGTGATGGAAAAGCAATAAACAAATAATTGTTTTATCGATACTGACTTGAGGACGGCGCTAAAAGACGTCCGGCGTCATGTCGATTTTCTCACCGCGTGACGAGCAAGCCAAGTGAGAAAGAAATTTCCACTATCCCCAACTCAATATCGCGTTTTTATCCCTCGAAACAGAAATGACCAATCCGATATACCGGAACCTGAAACTGCCTGGAAAAAGAGCGAGATTGGCTTCGACCGTTTGATCGGGCCAATCTCCACACGAGTGTCGAAAAGATTCCCTATTTTCCATTACCTTCTTGCGAGGCCATCGCCAATATAATTTCAATTTGCACAAATTTTTCTGATATCTTTGATCATTTGAGCAGCTTGTGTTTTTTCAATTGCTAAATGTTGTACAAACATAATTTTAATATGTATATCTGCGATATTATCGCGTGTTCAAAAACGTGCTGTAGATATTTGCTAAAAACTAATCGTATATGATTTATATCCATTAATTAAATGATAATGAATGTAGCTTGTGTATAATTTCACCAAGAAATAGTTACTTGTTAGTTAATTTTTACAAGCTTTAACAATTTAACTGTCATATCACGTATATCTGGGTAATACTTGATGATTAATAGCTCTGTGATTAATTTGAAATTAAACAGCGCGTCCATATTAATGTATACACTTAGTAAATATTGTAATAAGCTGAATTTGAGTCAAATTTAATCATTTTTCTTGAGTTAAATTCTTTAACTTTATGGTTTTAATTAAATTAATTACATATTGAATAGGAGCAATGATAACCTACAGAAATGATAAAAAGTAACTTAAGTTTGGTATAATGTTTGATATTATTAATTTAACAGTAAAGACAAATTTAGAAAAAAAACAATAAAGTATTAGAATAATTTACTAGATTTATCAAACTTATTATTAATGTTGAAATTGCTTGGCAATTTCAAACTGTTAATTTTGAGAAAGAATCCACCTAAGACTATAATTCGAGCCACATTTTATACATCATATAGTGGTTACTTATATGAGTGTGCGAAATGATTTTGAGAGACATTGAAGGTCCATTATAAATATATAGAGTTCATTCGTACATTGTTCAAGTTAGTTCGTACGGAACACGAAATCCGGACACGTCTCGGTACGTTTGACAAATTGACGCGAACTTCGAGTGACTTTTAGCTTGATGTAAGACGAGTTCTGGTTTAAGTTTGAGCGTCAAATTTATTTTCAGCGCATGGATAGATGAGTAAAGTAGTTTCCCGAAAGGCAATGTCGATTAATAGTGCCTATACGAAAGTACCATTTTCCTTTCATTTCCGAACCGGATGAGATCTATCGTTTTGTTTTCAATATGTCCGTATATCATAACATAAATAATTCGAAGTAAAATCTATTTTGTTAGTGAATATTCTGTGTGAATAAGATGTAAAAAAAGAGTATTATAAAATAGTAATATTGAAATCCGATAAAAAACTGATTTTGATTTAGCTTTCTTGACATTTTGCATGCGTGAGTGGATAATGGCATCAGAGTTTCCGTTATGAAAGAAATAAAAGCATTTTACTCTTTTTAATGCTACTGGTCTGTTCAAATTTATTACATCGTTTAGGTCAATATGGTTAAAAAAATAAGACGTTTGCACAAAAAAGATATATTGACAGACGAATCAAATATACATATATTAGAGAAAATTTTTTTAATTAAAATATTAGTAAGAAAATAAATTTTGAGTCAAATAGACTCGAACAAACTAGCAAGGTTAATTGAAAGTAAATAGTTTAAACATCTTTTGTTCAAAAGCTATATATATACCTAAACTCTTTCTTGTGTGTATGTTTTCAATTCTAGATCGCCCTTAAGAAAATCGCTCTTCAAGACCTAGGTCGTCGATTCAATTTCTCACGCGCGAGCGACAGCTCGTGATAGCTCGAACGGAACGCGGAATCGGATACGTTTCGGTACGTTTGACAAATCGACGGAAGCGAGCTCGCGGAAGTTTTTTCTTTGACGCGAATACTCGCTGCGCCACTTTGCGCAAGTTTTTTGATGGGGCACATGGTCGCGTCCCTTGCTTGAAGCTCCTCAGTTATTTTTCCACGGAAGATCGTTTCCGGTTTTTCCTGCGGCGCATAAAACAGCTCGGAGAAACTAGAACTTTTCTTACGTTTAACTTTTATTTATTAAAATTTCGTACAATTTTCATCACTTTTTATCGCAAGTGATGTTTATATGATGATGTTTCGTAATACGATTAAAATATTAGAATTAGTCTGATAATTTAGCTACATATAATATTCTTTCTTCCCTTTTTCGTATAAATTTACACACTTTTAAATATCTACTTTTGATCATGTCTTGTATCAATATGTGTGAGTTTAATATTAAGTTGAGACAATTAAGAGATTATTAATTAGAAGAGAGCAATCGATCGAAGACATTATTTTTGATACAATTACTCAGTGAAATAAATTTGTATGCTCGAAAAAAGCATGAATTCGCCAATTTCAATCGTATTGAATGATCATAAGGGCACGTGAAGTAATTAAAATTGTGTATGCACAAAGACTTGCAATGAAATTCAAACCGATTCGGTCATGTGGAATTAACGTTCGAGTTGTGCGATTGCTAATAATTTCAGTAAATAGATTTTTCATTAATTAGGGAATTTGACAAATTCAAATGTGCAAATGCACAGACGATGTAATATGATAAGCATATATTAATATGTAACATGGGACTCTGAATATTACTGTAATAGTCATACGCAATTAAAAAATAATTTTGTTATATATAGTAAACATATTAATAAATCTTTAAATATATATAATATTTGAAGTTGTGCGTTATGATATAATACATTTTTCATTTTCTTTTCAAATTTTGTTAACTGTTAAAAAAGAGCAAAAAGAGATATTTAAACTCTCACTGTATCGCGGAATGTTTATCGATACTTGCTATTTTTCAAAAATTAATCGTTTACGATCAATGTTGAAATTTATCGCAATAAATCGAAAGATTTTTTACAAATTTATGGGATAAAGCGAGGTGTATCTCATACATTTCTCCTTTTACTGCATGCTTACGTCTTCGGTTATTATATAATGCGCACGTAGATTCATGTGGGATCCGGTTAAAAGTGAATGCTTCGCACCTGTATTGCAAGCGACGCATGACGTCTCATTGTGAATAAATCTTATTTTTCTTTTATAAGATTCTGTGATACATGCGGTCTTACAATTTTATTTATTTCTCTTTTTGATTTTTTATACAGTTGGAAAATTTGTGTTAAGTTTAACACATATCACTTCCAAACTTAAATTTTTGTGTTATTTTAACACAAGATAAAATATTAGAAACTAACGCAGATATTATGTATGTTAAAAAATTAATAAAAAAATGTAACGCTGACATAATTTGTAAGCAAAGTTTGCGGAAGCATGTGTATATATGCATATATGTGTATACATATAATTACATATGTATACAATAAAATGCACCGCGATGCACGTGCTTATACGGCAAGAGTAAATTTTCTATGGCAAATCTTTCTCAGAATTCATGAGAAAATCGACGAAACTATAATGAGGTACGAAGAGAAGAGATCAGCAATCTTGTCGAAAATTAACAATCTCATATTATTAAGTAAATATTTTAAAATATCTTGGAGTAAAATTTTCTCGATGTAACAATTTAAGGAATTTCTAGAAAATTGAAACAATGACTCAAAAATATAAGAGGTGAATTTGAACGCGGTAAACGATGCAGAAGTAATTAAGCGAGATTGAAACGTGCGAAATTAACGTATTAAAAAGTTCTGCATATTTTGTCGCATATTTAGACAATCTTCAGCATAAGAAGTCTTCAAACAATGTCAATAAGTAAAAAAGTTTTTATTATTACTATATGTTATCTAGAAGCTTTTTTATTTATTGGAATTGTTTGATTTGAAAATTTCTATGTAGATATAAATATTGAGATGTAATAAATATTGTAATAATAATTAAAGTTATACATATATGGATGTAAATGTAAATGATTACATATGAAATTATACGCGCAGGAAGAATACAACTAATAAGCATATTATTAAAACATTTCTCATAAATATTTTCGGTATGAACAAAATTAACTTATTATAATTTCCATCGAATTTAATTTATTGTTAAAACAATGATTAAATCTGCGACGACTGTGACTTGCATTCTTACCATACATTCAATTTTAAATGTGCTTTGATATTTTTATATTTTATAGACTGTGTCCTTTATATTGTATTATTACAGACCAGCTTTTTCTTTTAATCAAGCATATCTATGTATAATAGTTTCAAGTCCCAAGCAATCGCATTGATCAAATTGAGTATTACACTATAAAAAAGTTAATTTTTTTTTAGAAATTTCAATGCATCAATGACTCGCTAATATGTAAATATAAATTATCGATAGTTTATTAAATTTAAATATTTTGCCTCAATATAATCATCCATGCATACTGATGACGTTTTAAATTTCGGCCGCGAGCTTGGCGAGATGTTAACCCGACGTGAGGGCAGGATTTATTGATCAGCCGCTATAAGCGCGCGAATGCTCTCTTTCCCTTTCTCCGCGGAGGATTATAAACGGATCGCGAAGTTTCGCTGTTCCATCCTTCGCGAATTTTGCGCGAATATTACGCAAACCAGGGCTGCAACGTCTTGAATTACGTGCGAGCGCCTTCTTCTACACGCGATGCGCGCCTCCGCGAGCGTCTTTAATGGTACATTAACTGCTGCGGTTCTCCTAAATTATTGATATTTACTCGGTATAACCGGAGTATGTATACGAGCATGTTTTCACAGTCGAGCACGTTCCTCATTGGGAGAGGTATCCACGTTCGCGCGAACGATTAAATTTTATATGCTCGGCTACGAGACACTTTCTTGAATTCCTTCGACGGCTTGTTAAATCATATAGAGAGACTTATAAAACTGATGTAAACTGCGTATATAATATAATATAAATTTCTATACCTTTTTTAGTTACTAAAAGACTAAATTCATACTTAATATTAAATTATACTAATTTGAATTGTTTTTAATCCTGTAAGTCATTACTGTTCTTACTCAATACACCGTTAAATAACAAAAACGACGAAGTTAAACAAAAGTTTAATTCAAATAATGTATCGACTCACATTTAGTCCATTATTTACTAAGTGCACGCATTAATGCAGCAGCAGCTTACTTTGAAACTAAACATTTCAACACAAATGGGTTGATCGGATGTGCTTTTTAACTACATATTTTGTATTACAATAGCAATAATTAGTTCTCTTAAACCTTCTTCGTCTCTTAATTGTTTTTATTTATTACGATCGTGATGTTCATCTCCTTATCTCATTTCGACTGTTTGATTAATTCAACGGTGAACTTTTGTCGGATTTAATTGTTTTGTCAATCCGTTTAACTTCTGTCTTTGATTCAACAAAAAAACAAAAACACGTGAAATTATATTTATAAATGTGGAATTAGATTTATGAAGGAAAATATAATTCTAAATTTGTATTGATAGTTGAATTGACAGGAATACATAGCTCTCGTTACCGATAACGGCTGAATCAATTTTTTTATTTTTCACTATCGCAGTTGGCTATCCCGTAGTTAACAAAAGCTCGCATGGACCACGTTTCTAACTCGGGATTTTTATTTGTCACTGCTCTTGTTCTCTCTATGTCATGAAAATAGTTTACGTCATGTTAATCTAACGTCACGAGCCGTTCTTTTTATAAATCCAAAGATGCCGTGTCATTGACTTTTTATGTCGATATTTCGCTTGCTTCGATACAAGAAACGTCTTCGAGACCATTTCCAGTTTCTAGAGAGAGAGAGACGACTGGAATAATGACGTTCTTCTCTTAGCTGTGTTTATTTGCTATATTTGAAACGTAATTGCGGATTGCTTCATCCGATAAGTTGTCTTAACCCATAAATTTGTCTGGAGCAAGATTATGGTAGCGAGATGCAAATGCAATTTCGTTCGTTGATTGACGTCGCTACGGCAACTGGGACACGAACGGACTGACGTCATTTTAATGCTTTTTTGCTTGTTGGAATAAATCGCCTAGCTTGTGCAATTGTACTTTACACGTTTTATTTAAGTGTTGAGTTGAATTTCTATAAATCGAGTATATTTCAAAATGACACGAAAAGTTGTATCACGCAAAGTTATATATAATAATATCTTTTCTGATGAAAGAAGAAATTACTTTTATGTAATTGTAGTGGAAGTACTTTAGTATATTAAAATTAAATTTGTTCTTAACAATCACCTAACGAGTAATCAATCGGATAAACCAGATTTATTTGATTATACTAATCTTGATGGATACAATAATATATAATTCATAATTTTTAAACAAATTTATGATTTATTTCTGTAGTGTATTTGATTCGGCAATCTTATAGTACATAAATTTAAAACATTTTTTATTTTCCTGCGCTTTTACAATTGATTCCATTAATCATCAATATGTTATCTTGGATGCGTTTAAGTATTTTTCTAAATCTCCTCGTATATTACTTGGGCGACGAAGGGACACGCAATCAAAAGATGTAACAATCGTGGATGCAACGTGTAACATTAGCGCAGCTGTCGACAGACAAAACATTCGCCAACTGACGGCATTACCTACGCAAATTTGAACTAAAACGCAGTGATTTCGCTTCACATTTATTCGCGTAACCGTACACTTGCAACATGTATTTGCTCGAGTAGAGCGGAAACGAATGTTGATTCATTCAATAGAGCGTAGATACTCCACACCGTCTTGGACTGATCGATACTTTCGCCTTTTCTCTTTCGAGCACGTTTCTTCTCAGGGATAAATCGGTAAGACTACTTCATTATTCACCGCGCTAAAAAAAAGTTTAAACGTCGAAGTACAAAGACAAAAAAGAAATAAGTGTACATGACGATTCTTACAGTCGACTTTATTGCTGACGACAATTGTCAGTTTTGTTTCTTCCATTGTTTCGTTCAGAGTAGCCTCTCGTTTAAGGGACTAAAGCAATCGCGTTTATTCCTTTTTCGCACCAGCATTTTTTCGTCTTTGGCTGCTCGTTCGCATTCTGATCGTGTTTGCAAATTCTGGTTCTACGCTGGAGCGTGCGGTAGACCGCGGAATTCAAATAAACCGTGGAATATCGATTTTTCTTCCCTTTCTTTCGGTATGTCGTGCGGTGCCGCTGATTTTTCGCCCTGGCTTTTGCTGCGAGAAGTTACCTTAATGTCACTCTCTACAAATTTCTATGACCACGTTTCTGTACATAGATTTGCGAAAGAAAATGATGCAAAATTATACCGCGATTTACACGTGACATGGAATTCTTATTACTTTTAACATCACTATTCGACGTTTGCGTCCGACTGTAGCTTACTTTTAAATAACTCGCTACTATATCGATTGACTCTTGTAACGATTAGTTTCAATCAATTTTGTAAATAATTGAGACGCGTTCTCAAGACAGTCACATAAATTGATCTTTACTATAGAATGCTGTTGAATGATATACATATGAATGGTTTCAATTCATTAATTTTGCGTGTACAAAGAAATAAGCTACTCTAATCATTTCATTCCTGATATCAATTAAAGGCGTAGTTTAGCGTCCAATGGCCTCGCTCCTGTGTATATAAAATTTACGTATCGATAGCGTTCCAGGATTAAATATTACTCAAACCAAAAACATGATTCTTGAAATGAATTGGTAACGATCCATGAATGCGCAAAGGCATCAGGAGGTTGGATTTACGGCCTGCGGATATACCGCGGCAGATACTCGCGGAAATTAACACGTTTCGGAGCCGTTGATTGACGCGCGGGATTGCACGTCGCGACAGCACGAATTGCGTAAGTGTTATCACCGAACCGTGAAGGATCGGGGGAAGAGAGAGGCTGTTAAATGCGCGAGGACGACGCTAAGAGGAGGGGGGAGGGGGAGGTGAGAGTGAGGGAGAGCGCCGACGGGGATGGCAGGCGGCGCGGGCGGCGCAGACGGTGGCGGCCGTGTAGGCACCCACACACCAAACTCAATTCTCACTCCCATATTTCTGGCTTGCGCCGAACTGGAAGATACATCTAGATAAATGCGGCGAAACGTGCCGCCGGCGGCGTATACCGCGGCGAAAGTTTTGTCGGCGCGCTGCGAAATCGGTCGTGGCTTTCCCAGGGACAGGACTTTTCGGATGTTAGAATTTACCACCGTGACGCCTTTCGACGGCGTATGAGTGTCGGGTGGTCTTCTATCAGGTGCGAGGCTGGAGGTACGAGCTGCCGTAATGTCGGTTTTTCCGTCGCATCGAGGACGGCTTCTAACAATGGAAGTTTTTTGGCGGAATTTCTTCGCAGAATGTCTCTCCGCCTCGCGTCATATGATTTCTTACGTGTCCTCTTTTTTTTCCTTTTTTTCTCCGTTTCTTTCTTTTTTTTTCTACGCAACCTTTCTTATATCGCGCTTATCACACAGGCGAAATAACTTCTTCGGGGAGACAGGCTGTGTTCAGCTTATATTACAAATTTCGTTTTATCATGATATACGTTTGTTTTATATGACATTTTTGTTTCTATTATTAGATTATATCTTTTATTGTGAATCAAGATTATATATAATTTCATTTTTTATGCATCGTAATAATAAACATGAATAAACTTTATTACGGAAATTTTCTAACATTCTCTCCAAAGGTAAATTTATTATTTCTTATCGACTCAAGAAAAATATTATTTAATATAATTATCTTTCGTCATTGCTACAAATAATTTTTCGATATTGTGATATTAGGTATGATTGTGCGTGCAGTTTCTTTATATGTATGTTTTAATCTTCAGTACTATATTCATCTGTAAAAATATACCTGAATATCCATTTATCCTATTATTAGAAATTCGCGATTTTATCAGCCAACTTGGCAAATATCTTTTAGGGGCAATATGAAACACAATAGTATAGATAAAATGCAAATGTAATACAAATTTCTTTATATAGGCATACTGCTCTAAAATATATCAGCATTTTATAACCTTGATATTTTTTAAATAGATACAAAAATGCAATACAGTTTTATTTTTATTGATGTCGATCGTCTAAAAAAAGATTTGCTATCGTGATCTGTGCATCCATCTTTATTGTTTCGAAGGAACGGACAACAGTTTTTCGGGGCGTGACCTGCTTAAAGGGTTCGGAAATAAGGCAAGACGTGCGCGAATGTGAGCCTAATTTTTTCCAGAAAATTTCATCTATCGTATACGATCGTATTGAGCAAAGACTTTATCTGACATCGGTTCTGAGGTTTCCATTCTTTTTCCAGGACATCATATTCTTTTTATCGTCCTGATAAATCTAATTTCGTTGCAAATTCGATCGCGCGTAGAGGCAACGTCCGAGACTAGAAATTCACTTTAATGCACGCAATTCTGCCGAGTAGTTTAAACCAGGGGTGAGAAACGCTAAATATAATTTGCGAGAAATTGTCTGGTGACTCAACCACGTACCGTATCCGTACTTTAAAATGAATGGAATACAAATATGCATGCTATCTGAAATAAATATAATCCGAATGCAAACGGAACATATGTCGTATCGAATCTTAAATGCAAATTTTTTTAATTTAATAGTTGACTTTTTTGAGAGTACGTTAATTATACTGTGAAAATGCAAAATAAACGTGATCTGTAAAATATAGACTATTTAAAAGAAAATATTTTTTCATGAAGAGTCTTAGGAATAATTAAATCGGATAAATAATGATCTTATTTTTTAGTTTTAGAATTTTAGTACATTTTTCTAATAACTTTTTAATTTTAGTTTCCAAACATTTTTTAATAATTTATTTTTGGCATATAAAGTTTGGCATATATGAAGTAATATAATAGTGCTTTATTTAAATCTGAGATTAAAAATAAAAAATTCAAATGGCAGATTCAATAACGGACAGAATTTTTTAAATAATTTGGTTATCATAATTCGATATCTTATATTATAAATAATTTGGTTATCATATATATCTAATTCGATATAGGAACTTTTAATTGCGCAGTAATATCCAGTTTTCAATTTCGCTTTATTTGAAGCTCATCAGTGCTCCGTAAATAGTCGGTAACTGAACAGTTAATGATTTCCAAATTGACTTTCTCTTTGATTACGAGCACTGTGACACTCCTTTCTGGAAATCCTCCTTCACATAGAAGTTGTTACTTTTTTGGACCTCGAGAGACATTCAATGATTAAGAACTTCATACATAAAGAATTTACGATAATCAGATAATTTCTTTATGAATTTTGAAATTTTAGAGGCCAGAATTGAATTCACCCCGAAAACTCTTAGGAAACGAGATTAGTTATACTTTGTTAGAAAGCTCTCTTTAAGAGTTAATACATATTAAAAATTAAAATAACTAATTGATCAAATTTTCAAAAGAGAGCTATCTTATAGATACATGTAGTACGTATAAATACAATAATAAACAATAAATATAATACATAAAGGCCATACAACGCTGGTTGTATATTGCGATAAAATAACAATAAAATAAAAACCTGCTCAACTTTTTACCTTATTGTTGTTTTTAAACTTGTTCGCAATACCTATACACAACGTTGACTCCTATGGTCTTTGTGTATTATATTCATTGGTTTATTATTATATTAATTAGAGGAATCTATAACTTATTTTTTTTAATTTAAAGTAATTATTATTGTATGTATACGTATGCATTTTATGTACTGGAAATCTTCTTACAATTAGTTAAAATTATTGATATATCTAGCGATATTTTAAAATCAGAATACGACATATTATCAATCCGGTAAAAATCTATAGTTAACATCGTTTCATCTTTATTCCAATGCGAATGGTAGTTGAATTGAAATGTCAGGAGACATTGCGTATTCATCTTTCGGTTGCCGCATGCGTTCCATTCGTTTCATCAAATTGCCGCGTTTGCTCTATTCGTTATTTGAAAACGCGGGAGACCGTTGTTAACGCAACACATCGCATGACATTGCATAGCATAGCATTGCATTGCATCGCATCGCATCACATCGGTGCGAACTTTTTTCAGAACATTCAGGCCGTTCGCAGTACTTTTACGTAACCGCGAAGCTGATAATATAGGATAATAGAAAACTACCGAGAAAAAATGTTCTATAAAATATATTAAAAAAAGCATATCGCTTTCTCCGAGATATATTGCCTGAAAAGTTTTTAATCGATTTCGTTAAACTATCTCGACGCTTGCATAATTCGTACATCAAAAATTGTTCCCCTATAATGTATGCCCTTTGACCCACATTTTGTGTCGATTTCATTTACGTTAACCATCGTAGGTTGCATTCAATCGACGTGTAGTTTATTACTTCCAACAATGAATATTAACGATTGTATTTTAATCGGATTTATTTTATGATCGATGAAGATTTATCATGAAATGAAACTACCAATTTATGGACAGAATCTATATAGAGGAATATAATGTATTTTAAAATATTTCATAGATCGTTGAATTCTTCTAAGAGATTGTCAAAAAACTAAAGATTATATGTACTAATATTATATAGAATGTTCATGTTTCATGAATTGGTGATACGACCGGAAAAGGAAAAGTGATTCTGTATGAAAAGTTAAAAAAGTAAATAAAATTTGTTTATATGATTTTTTTCGAGAAAATCAATGTTAAATATTTGCTGGATTTAATTAATGCGCAAAAATACAATAAAAAGCGCTCATAAAAATTTATTTTGAAGAGCAGAATTATATATTTGCTATAGAATGAGCAACGTTTTCATAAAGTACTAAAATTCATTGCGCGTGAATATCCTGTTTTTATTGTGTATTCTCGATTAGTACAATAATAAACACAAATATAAGCAGACATAATAGCTATAGCGAGAGCCATTAAGTCGAGACATAGCTAGTTTGAGTGCACATGTACTCAACGAATACATAAAATAAATTTTCTCGAAAACAAAGTCTCGAATGAAACAAATTTATTCTACGTTTTCGATTTATTCTTTCATGCAGAATCGTCTCCTTCCCAATTGTAATCATTAGTTCGCAAACACCTTGTATATTTGTACTATCAATTTAAAAAAAAAAAAAAAAAGAGATTTATATTTTATTTTATCTCAAGAGAAACACTTCAACGCAATTTTTTCTCAATACCTGAAGAAATATTTATTCTGATAGTATACACTTTACAAATGAATAATTCATCTTCACACAGTTGAAATACCTTCTTAAATGAATCACCATTCACTCATAAACATAACATTTACTTTCTTGCGAAAACTTTCTATTATAACCGAGATGTTAATTTAAACATTAAATTCCGTACCATTACCTTCTTCAACTACTTGTGAAAATTTCTATGACTCGGCAAGTAAGATTACGAGATTTTCAGTATCGGTAGTCGACGTAGCACCATGTAGCGTAATTCAATCTAAAGATGATGAAAGAGGTGTCGAAGGACCTAGCCTAGGTAAGAGCTTCACTTCGAAAGATACGCCGAGACATCAAAGGCGCCGCTATCCGTCTTCGTGAATTCCACGTGCACATTTTCGATACGCTTTGCTCGAAATGCCGAAAGAGGAGAGGGGGGGGGGCTTAATTTCGGAATGCATCGCACAGTATGGGTAATCGGAATTCGCGGATGTTGACGAAGCACTTACCAGTTCGTGTCACGTTCTCTCTCGCTGCAAGCTGCAACTTCTTCGGGGAGGTAACGGCAGTTTCGAACGTCGCGTTGCAGTCTCTGATGAACCAGGCGCGTATCTGGCGGTCAATCTGTATGCTCGTCGCCTGATACAAGAAGTGTTCGATCTAATATAGGATAACCATGAACTGTCCGGTTTTCAGAAGTTTTGTCCGGACCAAACGTTATATATTTTTAAACATATCTAATTAATAGAATAAAATAAAAAAAAATTTAAAACGGTGTTCGCGTTAACACTTCCCCCTTTTAAACATCCATTATGATCTTAATATATTGTAAATTTTGTTTCTCTCTTGTTAAATTACTTTTATTACGTAACAAAAAATAAGTCAAAAAGTTTTAACAAACAGTGGTCCAAAAAACGGATTAAGATAATTTTCAAAATGTATCCAAGAAAGTAGGATCATATTCGATCCAATGATTTGTTCATTTTTCATTTACGTACAAGATAAGTAGAAGAAGTAAAAGTAATATGAAACATTTTCCTCTGTTTATTTATAGCTAAAGAATGAATGATTAACCTTGTAATGGTAGGGTCGATGAAGTTAAATGTGACCACGGCTTCAGGGAACGCATTATCGATGCTATTGTGTCATTCTATTTTTATCGTTTATTAGACGTAAAACAAGGATGGAATGACGTAATAGTGTTGATATCACATTTCTCGAATGCAGCGGAAGCCGTGGAGATTACATCTGACCTCGATCTTATTATTGGAGGATTGAACTATTTTTTGACATATGCAAAATTTATGTCAATTTGTGGAGAAATGTTTTATATTTTTGACTAAAGTTGAATAAATTCCATACATAACGCAGTTTTATGTATTTCTCTCTCTACTATAAACTGTGTAATTTTTACACATATTATTTATGTAATTTTACATACTTTTTTTACATTGATATGTAAACGATTGTCTTTTGCATGCGCGCTTTACACGTCTTCGTTTAGCTTGTAAGTTTACGGTTGCTTAGTGAGAAATATAAGTCATTAACAGCGGCAGTTACGCATCGATTACATATTTTCATCCAACATAACTTTTTTTTCTTTTTGTCATTTCTTTCCCAGTTTAAATAAGCTTTGTTGTTAGTTAGCCTTATTAATAAGAATTAAACAAAAAATGTAAATTTTACATTATAATATCTCCAAAGAGACTGGCATTAGGATCAGCATTAAGGACTCTCCGATGGCCGATCGAATCCGAAGAGGTAACCTCGCTCCAAGAAATATCGTCCGTTAACTGTTTTCTCGACAGTTAAGAGGCTCTTTCTCTCTCTCTCTCTCTCTCTCTCTCTCTCTCTCTCTCTCTCTCTCTCTCTCTCTCTCTCCAACCTACGAGGTCTATTGATTTCCTTGAGTATGATTACGTAGCAATATATATAAGAACGCTGATTTATTTTACGAGAGAAATTGAACCCGTTAAAAGATCGGAGTAAATCGAAGAATATGACGAACCGAGCTAACTTTTCCTTTACCAATACATACGTACTGCGTAATTAAGAATTCGGCGTAATTCTTGAGACACTTGTGCGCCTTTATGGAAACAGGAAACTTATCTGGAAAAGATCCAGAATCTAGTTAAAGTCGGGAAAACTTTAGAATCGTTTCACATTTTATTCGAATCGAATGCATTTTCGACAAACGTAATTACAGCTGAAAATCTATCTAATCTATAAATTGGAGATCATTTTTTTATACTGTCATTGTCCATACGTTTAGTTCCTTTTTTTGTTACGTAAATTAATGGTCAGATTGGATCTCCGTCGCTAAATTGTTGCGGATGAAATTGTCGATATACGACACGTGTCTCATGCGAATTGGATCAGATACTTTCCATCTATAATGTATTCCTTCCATCGCGTCCTGCGCCTGAAACTCACTTAAACACGACAGCGTCGTATATTTGCGCCGATATATACGCGAAGCTACCTGTACCTTGATTATCGAATTATCTCCCGCGTTTCTACTCCCTGCAGACGCAATCCGATGTTCGTCGCTGAATACATTCGCCGTCTAGCTGCCGAGATATCCGTGATTGGGTGCTTTCGACCAGATGTTCCGCCATAATGCATTTAAAAAAAGCACGCAAAAAAATACAGCGTAACGTATCGATCCAAAATGCCGGTAGATAAAAATTGTGAAACTGTTAAAAAAAGGGAGATGATAGAGTATTACAATTTCAATGTATAAACGCCACGTGCGTATATTGTATGATTTATTAGATTTCTCTTTTTACGCTTTTTCGTAATTATTTCTGCAATTTTCTACTGCTAAATATTATAAAATTATCAAACGAGAAACATTTTTACAGATTTTTATATATAATTTTATATATAATTTGACGTAAGAACAATTTTGTTGAAATATTAAAAAAATTAGCTTATAGATATAGATCTGAAAATAGCTTTGTTTGATTTGATCAAAATAATTATGTGAGAAATACG
Organism: Cyphomyrmex costatus; assembly: GCF_001594065.2. Lineage (NCBI taxonomy): Eukaryota > Metazoa > Arthropoda > Insecta > Hymenoptera > Formicidae > Cyphomyrmex > Cyphomyrmex costatus. Next base: position 219,669 of record NW_017274991.1, on the reverse strand, counting down.
AATATGATGAGAAATATTGCAAAAAAATTTGATATTTAACAATCAGATTGAGCTTTCTACACATAATTATATTAGGATAGTCGAATAAAATTATTTTCAATTCAAGCATGATGAACAATGCTGCAGAAAATTTGGATATTCTATAATAGCAATGAGCTTAAGCATATATTCTACGTAATTTTGATAGTCTAATAAAATTATTTTTATAGATCTGTGCATCTAGTTAATTTTTAAATACTTGAGCAAAACCGCTCTTCTCTCCCGTGTATGAAATATTTAATAATTTGTTGGACATGCTTTGCGCTGGAGGAATCTTATTATTCGCCTGGCACCAGCTTTTATCTTGCCACACAAATTTACCTCTTTCAAACGAATTCTCATTGTCTTTAAAGCGTGGTTAAAAAGCTTGCACACAATTTGTGCGCTTTTGTCAGAAGAAACCTGCTGGATCAAACCCAATAAAGTCGAGAAAAGCGATAAAGCGGTTAAATCGATGGCGCGTTAACGGGAAGCCCCGATCATTGTTTCGCGAAACCCAACGGGAAAAGCATGGCTTGTTGAAGGAGCGATGGCGTCGACGGGGGTGGCGGCAATGTTGTATCGGGGTGGAAGACGTATATACTAGTGTTTCCGTCCCACTGCGTTGCTTTTATTAGACTCGGAGGTAAATCGTTACCGATTAAGGTAATGGGTAACGATGGATGCAGACAACCAAACCCACCGAGTTTTACATTTTATAGGTTTCAACCGAGAAAGATGGAGAGAGAAAAAAGTCACCCAGAGAAGGAGAGAGGAAGGGAGGGGGAGGGAGAGAGAGAAAATGATTACCATTACCAGCTAGTTTATCTATCGTGATGTCGAGCGACACAGACAGCTTTTAATTCTGCATTCATCGCGTGGAAAGCTCTCGAGAAAGTACTCCATTTCCGCCAGGGTCTGGTCGCCGGTAATTGATGAGAAGCAAATAACAAGCTTAAAATAGTACGCGGTTGCGCGGTTGTACGGATCCGTCTAATTGGGGGTGGTTCATCTTAATTCCGGTTGCGCCAGAGGGACGCCTCATGAGAGGCCTTTCGTAAACGTTCGACCGAGCGAGGGCCAAGTTTCAGGTGGTTAGTGGCAGCGTCACGGTTTCGTTTTTCAGCGCTAATAGCTTTACGTGTCCGCGTGATTGAAGTAAATGCACCGCGATAAATGGATAGTTACCGGTGATAAACGAGCCGCGGAGGGCGAAGATATTTTTTACAGCTAAGGTATCTTCGCGGGTGCACATTACTTACTTGCAAAAATGAGGTAAACGCGGTTAAGGAAGTTTGAAATAATTAAGGGAGTGGAGATGAAGTGTTGATGAAGTTCAAGATTGATAACGGTTAGATTGGAAGCAAATTTAAACAGTGATTTCCATGATGTGAGAGCAAGTTTCTTCGCAAATTTAATCATCAGAAAACCAAAATTGAATTTAATTTTTATTTTACCTCTGGTAAAAACGTTATTATACGAGTATTTTATTGCGTTCTCGTTCCAAACTTTATTCATAGATTCTATTCTTTATTCTGTCTACAGTTATTTTTTACTCTTTAAGTAGTAATAATATGGATGTTACAGCATCTTTCTTTCTTATTTTCCGATAACGTTCTTATAATATACGGATATAATTATCTTGACTTTTATTACAGTAGCGTTTAATTCAATGTTGCGCACAAATCGCAAATGTGATCGTTATATGCTATGAGATAATCTTGTAACCAGTTTCTTTTAAAGCCCTTTAATGATCTCGCTGCGTTACTTCTATTTAATTTCGTTTAACAAGTTACTCAATCGAGACGTAAAAAAAGGGCCTCCGTCAAAGTCCGGACGTATCTAGATATACGAATAAGTTATATGGAATTCGTGTCAAGCGGCGAAATTAACGTTCTTGAGGAAGCCGATTAAAGGAAGAAGATCGATTGGTGAATAACCGGCCGGTAGATTGCAAGCGCCTCGATATTACTGCGAATTCCTGGGCTACCCGATTTCATACCGTTGCTGACGTGGTGTATGCACATTTATCTTTACCGCGTTGGATTGCTGTTTCGGTTGAAGATACGATTATAGGTGTCTGCAAGATGTAGCACGGCACATTTAACATTGTAGGCTCGTATACTATCGACAACTCTATAAATCATTTGAGAAACAGTATTATATAGAAAAAGAATTAGATAGAGAAGAAATTCTTATAATTATATAGAAAAAGTAATATAGAAAATAATTAGTAATATATAGAAAAAAATTCTATAAAAAAGAATATAGAAAAGAAAGCATTAGATGTAGAAGATACTTTTATAATTAAGAGTTAACTATTAATCTTAACGATGAACATCATCGAAGGGAAAAGCGGCAATGGTGATAAAGCGAGTTTCGGTGATAACGATACAAAATGTACCTAGTTCGATTCGACTTGGTTTCGAACCGAGTCGTTATTGTTTGCGTTCCGATTGAGTCATTGTAACGGACTAAATTGACATCAGAACTATGCAACGCGATCTGAAAGCCGCGGCTGAAGCTTTTGTAGACCTAGTCATCCCCGATCGTCACATTCGCGTAACATGGCTTCGAGCATTTGTGTGGCCATGAATTGCTCGCAGTCCCGTTTACCAGTAATTCTGCATGGCGCTTTACAGGAATTTTGATTGTCGAGTTATAATAAATTCTTTCGTCTCTTAATTTCGATGGAATTAAAAAAAATTTGTCAAGAATTATACAAGTGTGTGTTATTGGGGAAAGTCAAGTTTATACATATGCATATATATATGTAAAAAAACATTTATTTTACAATATCTTCATTAGAAATAAACGAAATTTAAATTTAAAAAAAGATTTTAAAGCTTGAAACCACCTCTACTTCGAAAGGTTACTATATTTTTTAGTTTTTATGTTTGATAATTTTTATATATGAAAAACTACGAGTTAAAAAAGATAAAAAATTTTCTCTTCACTTTGTGGGTCTTTTACGTGCCCAAAAAAATTTACGAAAATTTTCGACTGCCTATCGTAAAAGCTTGAAGCTTTTTCCCTACAAAATCGTTTTTTTTTTTAATGTTTCTACGATTTTTGTTACTGAATTATTCGCGAATTAAGTAAACAAATATTATGATTTTGATTGCTTATAACTCCGTTAAAAATCATCATACCGCAATGAAAAAAATAGATTCTTAAAGCTGAAACTTTGATCTATCGTGATATATCTAATTGTAACGAAAATTTCGTAATAAATCATAGATTAGAGAAGAATCCTTTTACATATTCAATATGTAAAAGAACTTTTTTCCCAATCCAATATTATCTCAAGCATTGCTTTAATAATACACGAAAAATTTTGCAGAATCGTTGAAATTAATTATAAAATGCGGTATTTTTTAGAGAAAGACTGTCACGTAAAAACATGTCTATATGCATAAAATAAAAATGTTATATACGTATATTTTAATTTTATAAAAATATAATTATTATGTATGTTTATTATTGTAAAGAATTATGAAATGATAATTTTAGGAAATTTGTTCCCTTTATTTTGTTTGTGATTTATCTTGTCGAAAATCGAACACCGAATTTGTATTACTTCGATGTCCTTATACTTGGTGAAGACGATGGTGGAGAAGATGGGATAGGAGGTAGGCAGGCATCCAGACAGATGGGAGGGCAGATGTCCATCACTTCCGGATGCCAGCGGAAACTAGACACAAGGGACGAAGCGTGTTTCTAGTCACTCAAAGGATCGCAGGAATACCGATATCCAATCACAGTATTGTTTATAGCATGTGATCTATTCCTGTAGATTCAGCTGCATCTTATTTGATTACCACGAAATAATTGTTTGTTATTAAATGAAGAAAAGTACTGGAGAAATTTAAAACTTCTTACATATTCAGAGATATATAGGTATTTTTAATAATATTAGGGAAAAGACTCCATAACAAGTAAGCCATATTTTCAAATGTTTAGTTTAAATACTCTCTAACGGTTTAATTTTAATATTATATTTCTAAAATAATATTGTGAAAATAACTTGACATTTTCGTTTCTCTTCCACATTTCATAAATCAAACATTTTAAATTCTGTAAAAATAACTTTGTGGAAAAAATATTTAACAACAACTAACAATAAACATTTCATAATAAATATTTCATAATAACAATGAATATTTCAAGAAATATTTTTCTACTTTAAAAAATATATTTTAATAAGGCGTTTTTTTTTTATAATAATTTATTAACTTTCATTGAAAAATATGATTATATTGCAGCTAGTTTTCGATATCAGTATTTGAGCTTTTTGCTTCATAGAATTTAATAGAGTTATTGCAAGATTCTTTATTGTTGGCCTTCCTTTGACCGTGATTTGTATTCGATGCCACAGTCGCAGCCCGTTTCCTCAACGTCGTCCTCGTTTCTAGATCAAATATGGCAATATCGATGTCATCTCTCTTTTCCATTTCATCCCTCTATGTTACTGTATATTTCTACCTCCCTTATTACCTATTCTCTCAATGCAGACATTTGCTTTTGACGTGTGTGCGTGTTTCAGAGACTACAGCCATTATATAATGCATATCTCACGATTCTCCAATTTGCAGTTTTCTTTGATTTGACTACAGGTATTTTTCCTAAGTTCGTCGTTGCTGATTTGCGATTAAAATAGTTAACTATATATTAATAATTTATAAACAGTTATAAAGAGATCTTAAAGTCGTCTGTATTATCAACTAAATGCAATAATTTTTATATAACCATTACTTTTCGGTTCTTTTACAGATTCAAAATCCTTTTTCAGGATTAAAGTGTATGTGATGATACGTGTCTGTGAGATGGAATTTAAGTCGAGAACAAAAAAAAAATTGTTTATGGATTGGACTAAGAAACAATAAAGATTTTAATTTAAACAATTTTTTTGGCGTCAAAACTGTCTATGTATTATAAAACAACATTTATTTCATATAAAAGCTTTGTAATTTATACTTATGAAATTGTGGTCCACGGATCACAATAGTTTACGCGACAAACAACGTGGAGTTCTTAGAATTAATCTTAGATATTTAATTAAAACGCTATTATTTTACGAAATAAAATTTTTTTTTCACTTTTGCACTATATATACAAAGTACAGATTATTAAAAATATATGTGAATATTGATATAAATGATTCTGAAGATACGAGAAAATAAAATTAAAATAAATCTTTATTAACGGAAAAACAAGGATAGGAAATTACAAAATTGGCACCTTCGACAGTTCTAGTGGAATATTGTCAGTAAGCACAGCACGATATTGCTTCTAGTTTCTCTTTTCTCGAAGAGAGAGTACGAAGAACGAGTTACAATTTTGTACGGATTTACAAGACACTTTACAATTATCGTCTCTTTCGCTCATAAATATAACGACCGAAACTGCTGTAGACGGTTACTTTATCAGAATTACATGACATAAGTAATTGCGAGTCTGAAGTTTTAATCATGAAAATATTTTTCCAATTTCACTGTTGTAATACTGCGTAATTTGTCGCTCTTACTTATCGCGACAAATTCGATGTAATTGAATTCCGCGTGATCTAATCGCTTCGCTAATGGCATTGGTAAGTCTCTCGTGTCTTCGGTTTTTATTTCCAGCGGAAAGCGCTAATAAAAATGAAGAAACACTAGTTGTCTCCGTTTCTTCTCCCTTTTCCTTCCCGCTCCTCTCCTCCCTCCTCTCTCTCTCTGCTTGTGGCAGTGCTTCAAAGCGATCCTTTAATTCATCTCCCCGCAGATCCACCTCTGACCGCTTTTCCCTTCCTTCCTTCCTTCCCGAGGTTTCTCCAGGGACAGACCACCATCATAACAACGTTTTCTCGCGTGCACATGGAATACAAAGCGTCGTCGAATCTACGAGTCCCAAGAGTGATGGCACGACTTCGTCCTACCGAGCAGGATACGGTAGAAGTGCGCTACGAGAATCGGGAGTTATCGCAAACTGCAAAAAACGATAATAGCCAAAAACTATTATTCGCATCGCGTTTTTGATTGTTTCTAATTCTTTATATTTGTACATATCAAGTACATTCATATCGATGATACTCAAGGATAGAAATCAATCGCAACTTCGATGATTTGGTTATTGATGCTGTACTCTTATAATTATTTTAAGACTGATGTTCACCACTGAGAGAAAGGATTTTGTTAATTTAACAAATTAGTACCTTTAACAAATGGTTTAGAAATATATGATAACAAATCGGTTTGTTGTGATTGCTGCTAGTCTGCTACACCAATTATTAGCAATAGAAAATTACACAGAATCTAATCTAATGTCTATCTGTTAGGGTAGACTTTATAAGATGCATTCAATACTACGACAGCTCATTTAGTGCTCAGTGAGCTCTTGTACCTGTTTGGTCTTTATTTTTAGATCTAACGGTATACGCTAATCAGATACAAGAGCTCACTGAGCGCTGTGAGCGGTTGTAGTACTGAATGCACCCATAGAAATTGTAGACGATCGTACTTGGAGTTTTAAGGGATCACTAAAGACGATTAGTCATATTGGAAACAGTACTTACACACAGGCGATTACGTGTCATTGACACATCACTACATCAATATCTCATTCACGCATGCCACACATACACTTAAAGTTTTGTATAACAATTACGTTTTAATTGGATATGTAAGTCCAATTTTAGAACTCCACGCTGTTTATTCATGCGAAGTATAATACTAGTCCATGGATTATTATTTCGTAAGTGCAGATTGCACAGTTTTTATATGAAGCAAACGCGACGTGACAGTTAAATATAAGACTGTAATCTTCAATTAAAGATTGAAGATTATTTACACGACTATGAATTCTAGCCTAAGATACTATAAATCTATTGCTAAAAAGTATTTTAAGAACTGCTAGAAGATTTTGCTGAAAAGACAAATTGGCTGTAAATATCCTACGCGATATATCTTTGTTTTAACAATGAGGAATAGTTAAGGACGTATATATACGTACGAGACCACATATACAGGAATCACAGAATTCATCTAACACAATTTGTCACGTCTGAGTACAAAGCCAACCGTAAATATTTCCTTATGCACATATGGTTCACCACCAAGTAATCACCCGTGCGCATGCATCTTAATCTTTGTTCCTCTCAGTTTCTGACTACACGCTTATCTACGATGATACAATATTTTACCGTCTTACGATAAGTACCTCTGCAATTGATTAAGTATACGCTTTATTTAAATTAATTTTGCTTCTCTAAGTATTTAATAGATAAATATTACCAAACATAATAATATAATTGTTTGATAATAATTACCAAATATTTAGAAAAATAAAGTTATTTTTTTGTTTTATTAATTGTGAACATTTGATTGTGAAATTATTTTATTTAACGTTTGATAGTTATTATTAGATTTTTTTTTTAGTGTAAGCTCGATTTACGAATAGTTTTTATCGCAAGGTTTAAATGTTGGTTCGTTGAAAGGTTTCTCTCTTATTGCATCGTTCATTGAAAGGTTTAAATGATAGTCTAAATATCGCTCTCTTTATTATAGTATTTTTTCAATAAAAATCTTTTGTATCTGCGGTTAGCGATGTTCGAATACAGAGACCTCAAGCGACTGGAATTTATTTCTCGTTATCGACACGTCGAATATTTTCCTCGTTATAGCCTGCTCATCCGCGCAGATAACACCATCGAAGATGACCGTTTCGATAGTGCCGAGCGTAGGATATTGGCGGCTTTTATTCGGTTTTTTTTTATTCCCGAACGTATGCTCCGCGATGTACACGTACCTTACATCCTGCCAAGATAACAGCGTTCGAAAACTAGCGAAATGAAAATTGGGCTTTGTTTCATGTTCAATATCGACATAACTGATCCGCGAGTCTGTCAATCGTCAGAGTGGAATAATAACTGACGTAATATTCTTTCCGGTCAAAAAATGTTCCCGATCAGAAAATTGCTATGATGGATTTATTGTGTAACGTAACTGTATTTTATTAGATCTATTAATTATGGAACTTTTTAAAAATATAATATATGATTTTTCAAAGACTAATTTTAGAAAATAATGCTGTCTTATTTTAAAAATGATACAACTAAACAAATTAAAAATTTTCCAAAAAAGGGTTAACTATTTTTTCATTTGAAAAATTACAGAAAATTACAGAAAATTATTGACTAATAAAGCAATGTACGTATTTTTAACGCAAACAAGTGTTATTTTTGTCTTTTTTTTATTATTCTTAAAACAATCATCTTTATTAAGTTATGATAATTTTAACAATTTTTATAAAGTTTGGTGTACTTTTTGTTTATATATACGTAATTTGTAATTCAATGCAATAACTCGAAAATCGTGTTTTAAGTTGCGTCACTTTTAAATTAAGGGGTACGTTATTCATGTTCTGTTAATAATTTTTAATAACAATAATATGATAAGCACCAATAATATTCAATGCTTTGTTTGTCATTGCATCAGTTTTTCCGTTTTGAAAAATTTCCGTAACATTAAAGATCAGATCAGTCTCCGCAAAATGAACGTGAAAGACTGTGTCGATAACACGTCCTGACCTTAATTAATTCGCATGATCCATAATTTGCGAAGGGAAGGTTCTTTGGTAGCCTTGAGCCATTTTTTTATTCACTACGCTACAAACTCAACTACTCAGCCTTTTTCGAAACACCAAACTCGATTAAGCTTCTTGTTCGGGTGCGCCGCGCACGATTATTTCCAGTCAGAAATGCCAAACTAATTTAAAACTGTTTATCATTAGAAGGTATGAATGGAAGAATGTTTCTGGCAGTTTAATTTGATGTAAAAATGGCCATTGCGGTATTTTCAATTTAAAGGTAATTAACAAATTGCGTAAATTCTCGCTATTGCGTGTTCATTGCTATATATATAAAACAAAAATTCTCATAAGAATCGTCGTTCACATTTAAATTCTCGTTAATCGAGAGATGTAAAATCTGAAAGCATTTAAAATGTTTGATGAAATGAAAGAAAAATATCACACCAATTTTTGTATATTTACCTATATTCTTAGCCAATAAAAATTATTTATTATGAAAATTTTATTTGTCATCTTTAAATTTTTGTCTTAAATAACTGCAATTTACACGCACGTAGTACATCGTGCATATAACTGGCGATTATTTTTTTTCATTCAAAGTAACTTCACGTGATCAGATAGGAAAATGAAATTATTTTTCGTACTACACAAATGTTTCTGTTATCTATTTAATTTCGAGAGGCAATTTGAAATGCCGGAAGCGAGTTGCGGTTGGTGTCTTCATCCTCATTTCGGTTTTTTTTCTGGGTAATCTGTACTAGCATCGCTGTCGAGCAGAACTGTTCAAGATGTAGGTGTGATAACGAACTAATACGGGTTACGATGTAATCTGCATAATAATGCGCGGGCGTTATTGGTCCGTGGATTTCTCTTCGGCTGCATACAGATTCAAAATTACTGAGACGCTTTCGAGCTTCTCGTACACGTGATGATAGAAGTTGAATCAGTGTGCCCGGAATTTCAGCCTTCTTTCCCACCCGTCGTGGATTGCCGCTGAATTTTAATGGCTCCTAAAGACACCGGGACTTCTCTGTGGCTTTAAATTTATTCCGCCTGTTTTCTCTCGTCAGCGTTACTTACAATTTAATTATGATACCGAAGGAACCGCGCTAACGTTATTTCTCTATGACGAAAAACAGTTAAATTAGAATTGTCCCTCGAGGGCGCGGCTATTGTGAAACGACCCTGCGTAATTAAAACTAAAAAATTTATTGCAAAATTACGTTTTGTCATCATAATAAATCATGTAGACTTAATTTGTTTCATATACGCACAATTACGGACGAATTGAATTAAAAATTAGAAACTTCCTTATTTACCCACTTTTCCCATTTTAATTCACTCTACTGACTGTATCTTAGTTCGCTATAAAGTGGCTATTCCTATGCCTCATCAATTTACTTTTCCTGCAACGTGAGCTCTTAACTTCAATCCCATTTATCATCCAATTCTATTCACCTGCCGTTCCTATATATTTATTAACTTTACTGTGAAATATATCACATAAAGTAATTATTAAAGTTAAATAGACATCATGGAAAATCGGGTCGTTGCCGAGAAAGCTTACCCGAGATCGATTTTAATATCCTTCAGATATCGCGGCTGGAATTTTCAAACTATGCGCCGATGTACTAGATAAACTTTATTACGAAGTTACGTCATATTCTGCATGTACGGTTGAATAATTTCAATTATCAATCTGTTAAATTTCTATTATTTCATCCAGATACGAGTCGGAGAATTTCGATCCATTATTAAACGCCTTTTATCATATATCCGTGTCACAGCGAGGTTTGGCACCGTACATCAACAATTCCCCGTTGGATTTTTTTTCATCCCAACGGGCTAAAGCCCGTTGTAGATTTACGATGGTACGCTAATACCACTTTGAATGTCTGATACGTTGTAATTCCAGAAACTCCGCAGTCGAGCTTCCACTTCCGGTGGCCGTTGAGAACTTTACCGATAACACTATGTTGCGGGGAGACAACCCAACTCGACCGTCTCGACGACCATTTGATTTGCGTTTAATTTCTAGATGCTATTTCGGTTTTTACTCAGCCCTCGCCAATACGATAAAGCGTCTGCATTGTCGCATCACGGATCGGTCCTTAATTTGCCGCAATTTCGCTACTCGTTAACTACAAGCTTTATCGCAAATTGGATTTGGCCTCGTTAAAGCTCCGAACATTTTTTTCTATACTTTACTATCGCAAATAAACGCAATACGTTATTATATTATACCTACATTAATTTGCAGTAGCCTATTTTCATAATTAATGAGGGAAGAAGAAAACATTCTTATATAATAGGTATTATTCAGAAATTCTGCAATATGTTGTGCATATCATATTTTAGGATAAATTTAGTGAACTCAATTAAATGCTCTTTGATATACATTTCATTGGAAGAAAAAGAAATAATTTTATTCGGCGCTTCAAAATTATTTCTTATTTTTTAAACAATTCTTATTTTTTCAACATACGCACATAAAGTTTTCATTTCTATTGCATTATTTATTTTATTGATATTTTAAAATTATAGTCTAATAAAAACTGACTTTATATGACTTATAACATTTACTTGACGGTGAAGATACTATACTATTATTAAATCTGTCTTCACGTTGTGGATCTAAATGACTAGCTACTATATTATATTTGTGATATTTTCAGCTAGTTTCTTACTTTATATTTTTGTATACGACACGTGTAACTCGATATGTCAAACGGATATCGTGTCCATGAGCGATTAAATTTTTATCTCATCTTATTCCAGAAATATTCTTTGATCTGTGCCTACATGTGAATGTAGATACGAACGCGCGTACGATCAATCACTGCAGTATATACAATCGCGTGTCTCATCAATCATTTTATTCTCTCTCTTTCTAATAAAATGTAATAATTAAAAAATGTACACAAAGAAAGATACTATAATTGTATTTTTTATACACAAAAAATAATGCAGTAAATTTATTTTATAATAATTAAAATATTAGAATCCATCTCTCAGACGTCTTGAATTTCTCGTTTTTCATTGTCTTGAATTTCTTATTTTATTAAAATTATGAATATTTAGAAAATCGTAAAAGATAAAGTAATTCAATTTTGTCTTTGTAAACTTGCATATTATAAATTTTTTTTTTACTTTCAAAGTAACTTGTGCTATTATCGATATTTAACTGTTTACATGAATATTTTTAAAAATGAATAAGTTTTTGAGAAAATTTTTTGTACAATATAAATTATACTTATGCTACATATATGTACGGTTTATGACATTTGAAAATATCATAGTACAATATTGAAGCCATAAACGATGGTAGAATGAATTGCTTAGTAATTCTTGCAAAGTTCAAACCTATCAACCCATTCTTAAAGTTCAAATGGTGAAATTTATAAACGGTAATACCATGTTTAATTTACATATATATGTCCTTAAGACTTTTTATTGAACTGTATTTGTAGATTTATATTATATTTAGTTTAATTCTGCTATAATAGAATTGATTAAAAATAATTGATATGAATTTTGTAAATGTAATGACAAAAGTAGAGAAATTGTGATCATTCATAGGATGAAGTGGTCTAACAAGGAAATTCTAAATTACAAAAGCGATATTAAAAAAAAAGTCGTCAGTCGAAAGATCACATTTAAATAAATATTCTATAATTATAGATATATTAATAGATAGTCAAATTTTGAAGGTTTACGATGTTTTAATTTTGTACACATTTATTATTTTTGTCATTTATACATTTATGAATATATATATATTTTTTTAATATACCTTAATGCAAAAACAAATAAACAATAAACAAGAATTATGTATTTATACTTTATAAAGATTTGATTAAATATAAATATTCTAATTTATAATATTTAAAATTAAATATTCACGGTATACAAAGAAAATATTATCATTAGTTTAATGAATATATGATATAAAATATAGAAATGTACTTTTTCTACTATCCATACGTATGACAGCACTATATTTAAATGCTGCAGTATCGCAGAGACTTGTCGACTATCGGTTATCGTTAACTCTCTTTCTCCAAAATAAACCATGTTACTCTATTTTAGGCGGATTATGTCATCGGATTATTAATTTAATTATACAGACAAGGATTCGAAATTATTTACGATAAAATATCATATAAATCTTGAAATTGAACTTTATGTGCTTATTAGTACAGATTCTTCAGCGTATATATTCGCAAATTAAAATTTATAAAGTCGCGCAATCATACTGTTTTTATAATATCTTACATTTAATTATTTAGATTTAATAATAAGTTACGTCAATATAATCTTAAATTAGAACTTATACTGATCATTATTAAACTATTATTTTTTTAATAAAATATCTCATATATTGACATTTTATATTAATTATGAGTATGATAATTTTATTATTAATTATAAAGCTAGAGCACAGCCATGGGTTTTAATGAATCGGCTGGAGCAAAAAAATCGGGAATAGAGCAAAAAATTAGCAAAAAAATAACAAAAAAATGTGTTATTGGTCGCGTTTGATTGTGCTGAAGTGGCTGTGCCAGCTTAATAGACGTGATATTTAATTAAGGTCAATCTCAAGCTGATGCAGCTTGTATAGAATATGATTCGTTTTTGTTGCAAGTTAGACTAGGTGTTCTGATGTAGCAGCTCACGTAGTGGCCGTGTAAAAAGAACAGGTACAAAGTGGGAAAAGGAAGTGCTCTCGACCATGGAGATGCTTTAGTTTAACAAGCGTTCGCGATAAAGTCTGCCAAGATTCAACGTGGTGGATTATTCTACAGTACCTAATTCAAGTACAGACTCTATATGGGGCAGTCGATATTATTATGCGTGCATTATCCGCATTCTTTTTCTCTTTATACTCGTTATTTCCAACTGTCATAATCGTATATATTTTTTCTTGCATCTATTAGCCGAATTCTAACATATTTTGACGTATGCGCAGATAGGACGGTACTCGCCAATTAAACACTACGTAGTTTGTAAAAAAAGGTCGAGATTTGCAGGGAATGCGCGTGAGATGGCTTTGATTATACTTATTACGACGGCAAGTTGTGGTAGAGACATTAATACTCGAATGACCTATATTTCATTGATTTACACGTCCAGTAATAATTTATAATTTGCACGCTTTTCGAACGGTACAGCTGTTATTTTGGTAACTAAAAGTGGGAGTTGCGTTTCTAATTATTTTATAATTATATCGTGTTATATATTTTACATATTTAATTAATAATGTACATTAGATGAGAATATTTTAATGTTGTTTATATATAACACGTATTATAATACATTTTATAATTATATAACATTGTTTTAACTAATAGGTAACTCTTAAATAAAAATATAACTAGATTTAATATTACAAAAAGCAACGTTTTTTGTTAAGTAAAAAATTTATTTGTATAAAAATGTTTACAAGTGCAAACGTTCGAATACAACTATATTGTGGTAAGATGTAGGGTGATTGCAATTTTATATTATGATTCTGAATAATGTAACTGTGGTAGCATATACGATTGAATTGCAACAATGTACCTTAATATAATGGTAATGTAATACATAATTTAATGTTATAATTCGCTGGACAATTATGGCACTATATTAATAGTAAAATTTAATACAATACCACGACAAAGTGACTTGTAATTCGCTATTATAATTTAATTCTGAGGTAACAAATGCGAACATATGGACCAGCTAAAATCGTCTTGTGGCATATGCAAATTAAGAGAATTTATTATTATTTGATAATATTAGCATAAGCAAATTACTTGTACAATGATTAATATAAAATGTCTGATTGGTATTATCCAATTGATATTATCGAAAAAATGTTGTTTGCATAATTCCATCTAATCTCAATTAAATTCATGTCGGAATTGATAAACAATAATATAAGAAGAGTCTGCATACGATGTTTATTCGTAAGTTTTGCCGGTATTAGGAAAATTCGAAAAAAAGAATGATAAAATTTATGTATTTAATAATTTTATGCCACTTTTTCACTGCCAAATATTTTTTATTCTGTATGAGAAGTTTGTCGTGATGAACACATAAAATAACTTTGATATTCAAACGCTACACGTTTTTACAATTCACTACTTTCAATTACTTTCAACACTGAAGACAAATAGTATAAAAATATTAGTTAATAAATATACGTGCGTGTACCATTATGGATTGATTTGATAAAACGACGAATGTAACAAGTTTATTTTTTCATCATAGATAAACAACAGATATTGAATTTGTCGCATGGCTGTACAGTCGTGAGATTTATATTTATATGGTTATTTGACTCTCTCTCTCTCTCTCTCATACACACACACACACACACACACACACACACATGCCTATATTTACGCGTTAATGTCATCCAGCGCTAAATAAAATCGATTGCGTCCACAGCGCTGATTGCGCTGCAACGCGTCGTGGTTTACAATTACAGATGTACATATCATAATTAAGCTCGCAATTCTAATGCGTTCTGACGTAAGTTTGGGATTAGTGGCGCGTGTACTCACCGAGACATAGAAGATGAAGCTGGGCGAATGCGCGATCTGTACAAATGTATACCGTCCATTCGTGTTTACTGCTCGCGGTTGTTATTCGCTTTCTAAAAATTGTTTTACCGAACGTGCACTTAAACGTAGAAATGCAGACATGAAAAATGAAGAAAAACACAGAAATGAGAAATTATGCTGAGAAGCAACGACTCTTGGCAGTATTTGCAATATGGAAGAGTTAATTGCGGTCAGGAATGTCAGGATATGTCTCGTCAGGATAATTTATAATTAATAAATTTGGATAAACTTAAATCTATCTTTACTGTTATTAGTAAAATTTAATAGCGGAAAAATTAATTTTTCTAAAATATCTGAAAATATTTAGCTAGAAACAGATCATGAAAATAAATTTGTTGGACCATCCAAATAATTATGTAGAATGCTTACATTGATTGCTAAAATATTAAAAGTTTTTGCAACATTTCATACTTAAATAACCAATGCATAATTATTTTGATAGTGCAACAAAATTATTTTTAAATCTATAGCTAACTAATTTTTTTTAAATGCTTTAGCAAAATCATTCTTTTCGTGTAAAATTATTTTTTAATAAATGTGTAAAAATAGGTCAGCTTCTTCAATTACTTTGCTATTTTTAAACTATTTAATTATTTCAATGCTCGAATTATGTAGCTTACGCTGCAGCCGGCGTTGCGGATAAATCTTAATAAAAATGGCCATCGCAAAATGGATGACCTCTCCCATCATATGACGCAGGGTCTTACCTTGCTACGTCGTTACCCTGAAGGGATATTTATAATGTAATAAAAACTATCCTAAGAAGGTAAAAAATACGCGCGTCGGGATACGGAGGAGGACTATTTTCGTTTTTCTTGGCATCTATTCACTTCGACCTACTTTCTTCCGGATGACTTTCCGATCTCGCTGTTATTTATATTTTCCGCCTGACGCGCCGGCTGTTCCCAAGGACCCTACCGGTCCTTGCATCTAGGCTCAACCCTTGACGGAAGCACCGTCCATCCGTCCGTCCTCGTTTCTTTCCACGGTCACGACGGGGTTAGACAGCATGAACATATGCGTGATCAATCCCGTTGCTAAAATAAAACTGCAACAGCCAGCATCGTAACCTTCGGAAATTTTTTATTGATCTACAGAAGAGATGTTAAACATTGATTCGCACTTCATGCTACAGAACATACTTACCAATTACCAATATTTATACGTATTGATACAAGTGGTACGACATTTTTTTTCTCGAACAATTTTATAACATAAACACTGTTTTTTGCATTATTATAGGAAATAAATTCACGGAAAAATATTTTTGTCTGATTTTATGATTATTCAATGTGGTATGTATAAAAAATTTCTCAATTATTGCTAAGCATTAACGTTATATCTTCCATTTGATAAATCCGATAGTACTGCGTATATTAGAGTAATTCAATTAATTCTTCATACGATAATGTTTACTCTGATAACTAGGAGGTAGCTGCTTCATTCACGTTAATTGGCCTGGCAGTCAGTCTTTGATTATTTGCATAGGATGGTTATATCTCTGTTCTAGCGTTTCAATATTATTCCATAATATTAATTTAACATGAACGAAGGTTTTAACCAAGCAGATGGTCTTTTTTCTGTACATGTCACGCCTTCGTAGTAAGTCTATTTGACCTGATGCCCTACATACGTACTTTGATTCGCGCGCCGCCCCGGAGGCGTCTTAAATTTCCGAAGATATTCTCTCAGAATTTGCAGCGGATTTTTATGCGACCGGATATATTTGCCGCCAAGACACCATATCGTGTCACGGGCTACGTGATATCTTTTCCTCGAGCTACCGCTGTGTACTTTTCTGCCTTTGCGAGGCATATTAGGAACGTAAAAGCTATTCTTGGTTGCTATAAAAATATGCTGAGATTAACTTTTATCCTTCCAAATAACTCTATTTCATGAATCAGACTCACCAAATTTGTTTCTCCAATTTGTGCTGACTAACAAAATGAAAATGATAGTTGAAATGATTATTATGTTATCAAGTATAAAAGGAGCATGCAAATGTCTCTTTAAAAATTACGTACGAGCAAATGATCAAAGCGCTCAATATATTCAAATAATATTTATGCATATGTCATACTACAGTTATTTTCATATAATTATGAATATAATTTTATTATGTCATTTACTGCGCTCAATACGTTTTTGAAATTTACCTCCTTCGTGTTTTACGTAGATAAAAAAGATTAAAAATTTTGTCTTTTACGATTTCTACAGAAAAGAGACTTACGTATTTAGTTACTGAAAAGAAATTCGAGTCAGTCTGATTTAGTTTTGCTACTAGCGTCTAACGTATCAGTAACTTCTTCCAGCCAACAGAAAATTATTAACTAATAAGAATAATTTTAAAAATTATTATATCTTTAGCTGTTAGTTTTCTAAAACAAGAAATAATTTATAGAATAATATTTTTTTGGTTATCTCTTTTGATTTTATTAGAGAATTATTAGTATGCTAGTTAATAAAGCATCGTGTAAAGCAAGAATAAAAATTTGCTAACTTAGATTGGAATGAGAATTCCTTGTTTTTCTTATATGACATAGATTTACACGTGTCTGTTTAATCACGTTATACTCATTGTCAGAACGTTGTTTCATATTGCGAACACTGCGGCTTCCGGTTAAACTTTCCTTGAGTTATATAACCGTTTCAAGTGAAATTCGGAGTTGGCGAAAGTTTTTCCTGTGTATTGGCAAGATTTCATTTATCTTTCCAATTTAATATTGTTATAATCGTGCAGTGAATCGTTTGTATTAAAATGGAATTTTATAAACATCTTGCACGAATAAAGACATTATCTTTCCTTGCGCGTTTTGTAAAACATTTTTATTGAAATATTATAATAAACATGTCATATTATAATTAATTGTTATAAGCTCTAGTGTTTACTATATGTAACATATGAGAGATTATCCTGTATAGATTAATCACCTCAGTTTCGAACTTGCGTGAGTATATTAGGATTATTCTAACGTAGCTTATTGTGCCTTAGTTGCACAGATTACAATGATGTTGGTATGGGTTTAATCTCTAGCGATTGAATTTAACGAAGCTGCAGAGTAGTAGAATATTTGTAGCCGCGGTTACTTACATCATATCGAATTAATCGTCAATTTACTTCATTGCTAAATCTGAAACAAACACTTTTATTTTTTTATTTAATTATTATAAGTAAATTTTTTGAATGGAATAATGGATTAATAAAAATATTTGAAGAGAAGAATAAGTGATGAAAAATGTCTAATTAGTCTAATTAGAGTAATTGAAAGGTAAAAAAAAAACAATTAAATAATATAATTGTTCAATCATATTCAATCATATTCGCCAATGTCGAAATAATTAAAAATAGATCCTAGAATTTGCTCACATGATTTAGTTACGTGTGCAGAATAAAACTTTTGTTTTTCTTCTTCAGTTCGGATCACAATGCCATCTATCCATCTCCTCCTATGAATCTCTGTTCCCCTAGGCAGAAATCTAGGAGTGAGAAAAATGTCGTAGCTATTATCTTTTAGGCAGTTTTCTACTTAATTATCGTTCACGCGCATGCGTAGTAGAAGGAAAGTACCGAGGTGCAGGACATGAGAACTCTGATAATGTCTCAGGACGAAGAGAGATATTCGTGTCCTTGTCCTCTGGGATTGCGCGCAACGTCGAAAGGAGATGACTCCTTCCCTTCTTTTTTTCTTTTCTTCCGCTTTTTTTGCCGGCTTTTCCTCCTCAGATTGTAATTGAGCAGACGATCTTAACGCTCGAATGGCCACGAATGGCTCACCCCGTTGGTACCTAACCACTCGTCGTAGAAGTGTTTCACGAGCCTCGGCGGGACGGCGCTTCGCAGTTTGTGGTCTGCGTGCGAGTCCCAGTTTCGTTTGGAATCTTGATGGTTCTTTCTCCGCCGACGTGACTGTCCTGGGACGTGTGTGGGCGAAGAACGTCCCATCTGAGAATTATCCGAGATACCTGAATACCAATAACTAAATATTATTTCTCTAACTCGTACACATCAATAATCTTTGGAAACTCTACAATGTGCTGCTGTTGGAAACTTTGATTTATATGTTGTCTTTTCTCCTGTAACGGAAAGAAATTGTGAGCTTTCTGTATTTTGAACAATCAAAAATTGAAGTTTCTAAGAAGTTTTTCAGCTACACGTTTGTCCTTAATGATCAGCGCTGCTGAAACAGCAAAACAGAAGGCAAGAATTAAGTAAGATTTACCTACGAAAGTCGAATAAAATTTTAAAAGCGGAATTATTTTTACGCTCTCTTTTTCCTCTTTTTATTTCGAATTTCGCGCTGGCTGGAAAGCTGCTGTTTAAGACAAATTCTTTTGATCACGAGAACTGGAAACGGTCAAATATAGCTTAGGCGGACTTGTGTGCGCAATCCAAAACTTCCGAAAAAGAACTTCTCCGGAAAGTCGGAGCTCTGAAAGATCCATGATACCGCCGCGAGGATAGTTTCTTAATCGACCGAAAGAAGCCTTTCAATAAGTCGTGGAATAAAAGGACAACTGCGCGGGCGGAGGTAAAGAGAACGGAAACGAAAGAAGCGTTGGAAGCTTGAGAGGCCGGGACAGTCCGAGCGGGGAAGGGTTCGCGGCTCCCACGACACAAATTCTGTAACCGAGACTAACTCTTTTAATAGTTCGCTGGTCGCGCTAACTTCCTTTTTTAGCGTCGTGTTCTCGTTTTCCGTTCTTGCGCCACCCGCATTAGCCAGGGAGGACGATCGCCAAACAGCCATACAGAGAGAAGCCAGAGGGCTCCAGTAAACTCCAACTTTCCTACCGACAGCTAACTTCGATGCAGTGAACTACGTCAAGGACCAAGTTCCACCTTGGGTTCTTCTACCAACTTTGTCTTCGCCCTCATCCTGGAAGAATTCTAAGACATCCGCGAATCCCCCGAGAGCCATGTAACGATTAACTATAATCTTCATTAGTGAATGCATTCAGAATAAACCCTTTGCAAAGAATTTAACTAAGTAGCGTAGCGAAAAATCTGTAAACATTGAATGAACTTCGTTTTAAAAATATCAACATATGATACATTGCAAATTCTTTAAGTTAGCATTT
This sequence comes from Cyphomyrmex costatus, assembly GCF_001594065.2. Lineage (NCBI taxonomy): Eukaryota > Metazoa > Arthropoda > Insecta > Hymenoptera > Formicidae > Cyphomyrmex > Cyphomyrmex costatus. The sequence continues at coordinate 199,393 of NW_017274991.1, read as the reverse complement.
TAACTCTTTAATTTTAACTCTTTAATTTGCGCTGTATTACTAAAAATCTCATTGATCTTGATCTTTGACTCTCTAATTTGATTTATTCTTTATTTCGATGGAGCTAAAGTCCTTAGGTATTTATTGCCAAAAAGAGAATTTAGAAAAGTTAAGTTATTTTTGAGAAATCTTAACAGGCAGTTAAACAGACTGAAGGACGAACGGACAGACCAACACTGAAATTATGAAGGAGTTTGTTACATTGCACTACTTAATAAATTAATACGATTAGTTTGCCTTATACAAGATCTTTCTGAAGTGATTAAAAGATATTGTCACTTTTATTATAACAATATTTGAATTTTATTATATTACAAATAATTATTATGTGTAGATTTAGATACTTTGTTAGGCAAATTTCACATTTGTGCTTAAACTGATTATGTTTATTTTATTAATATTCCCAAACGGTTGTGTCTATAAAATATGTAGATACAATTTTTTTTTATAGAGAAAAAGTATTTTTTACAAATATCTTAATCTCAAGATAAATTTCATGTTCTACAAGTCTTATATATTTTTCAATTTTCTGGGAACATTTGCTATATTTAGGCACATAAAATTTTTTCTTGCAAATTGGTTCATTGATCTATTACTTGGTAACATGGGCTTTTTTCATCGTCAAATTGGTCTCCCGACTAGTAGCGAAACTTCGTTAAAGCACGACGTTAATTGCATTCAAAACGTTTCCACCCGCAGATTGTCACTGCAATTGCGGTAGTTCGCGGACAACCACCGTTTAATTACAACTTGCCGAAGAATACGCCATTCCGTAAGAGAGAAAGAGAAAGGCGGAAGAGGGGAAATGGAAATTATAATTATTAAATTCACCATCACAAAGTTCAGAAAGAGAAATGGAAGTCGAATTTCCCATTTCGAAGTTTATGTCGCAAAAATACAATAACTCGATTGCAGGTCAGTCTGCACGAATTAAAAATCAAATGAATTAAGTATTTTTATGGCTGTGTGACAAAAACTGTTGGTAATAAGAAGCGGAAATTATAGTTTTGGATAAAAAAGACTACTGACAGTTTTAATTGTATACATTTACGGTTTATTTTAGCTTCCCTCGATCTTGTCTGTGTTATTATTTAATTTTTTATTATATTTATATATAGATTTTTGATAGCACACACAAAAGTAATGCTTTAAATTTGCAAATAATAAATTGAATACAGCTAATTTGTAGAGACAATTCTACAAAGCAAAAATGAGAAGAAAAAAAAGAAAAATGAGTAGGAGGAAAAAAGAAAATTAAAAAATATTCTATAATGTAAAATTTACTTGGACAAACTTTTATCATCTTTAATAAAACTAATTTCTTCCACGTCACCGGAAGAACATTTCGGAAACAAGATCTTCTCATACCACAACGTATACATAAATAAACTTTCGCGAGTTTCTTTCTTACTTCTACTCTCCGGTTGTACATCAAAGAGAGGACTCTTTTGAAGTTTGAGAACGTTTCTTGTCGGCGAGAGCGATCTCTTCTCTCCCACGCGGAAGTTACCAGGACACGCGAGCATGCCGAAGTTGGGACTTTGATCGTAAGACGGCACTAGCGCGATTACCTAACGCGAACGAAAGAAAGCGACACGGCATCAATAAAGAAATGCAATTTGCAAGCAATCAGCGCCGAGAGGCAGCTAAAACTAGGTAGATACGTTCTGGAAGTTGCTGGCGAACCCGCGAATCGACCGTCGTAAGTTCAAGCAAGACTGAATATCTCCTGAGGGACGTGCTGCTCGCGTCTTTACTCATGCCTGGAACTTTGCTCAGTTCTGTTCCTAATCCCCTCTTACGCTTCTCTCCTGGATTCATGTCTCTTTATTCATCCTGCAACCTCTTATCCGTGCTAAAACTTGCCTCAGCTCCGGGTCATTATTTCATTTCTAACGAGCTCCGATATTCGCTCTTCTGTTTTGAACTTCTTTCTTTTTTAAAATGATCGGGGTAATAATAATTTTGAATAAACTAATAATTTTTGTTTTACTTTTTCGAAAAATTATTTAATTCACCAACATACTTCAATTTAGCTAATAGGTTATTTATGGCTATCTGATTTCGATCGTGATTTGAAACTAAGTAAATTTGCTTTTGTATAATTCAATTATGTACAACTTGACTTAAACGTCAAAACGAGCTTCTCTCAGATCATTTAGTATAAAAAAATCATTTGATAACATACATTTTTAACTAAATTAAAATTAATTAAATACATCGCAAATTATCACTTGATATTAAGTAGGTCATGATGACGTAACTCTACAGTTGGTACATAGCAGAGTGCTCATTGAGTTTCGCACTATTTGTTTCAAAGTTGCAAGTACATTACTCAATAGTGGCAGTTGAGAAGTAAGACTGTATTTTGCACCTTCACACACACAAGTGAGGTTTGTTCTTCATCGACAATAGCGGATTCCACAGTGATTCATACATAAACTTTTCCTCGATTTACCTTGAAATATAAATTGAATATTATAAATAAAAAAAAGTTATAAATTAAAAGAATAGATTAAATTAGTAAGCTAAACGATCGCAAATATAGATAAATAAGATTTATAATAGATTGATAACAGTATAACATACAATTATGCTAACAATTTCTGTGCAATCATAATTTTGCGATAATTTTATTATCTTTAGAATATGACATTTATAAATTAACAGAACAATTTAGAATATACTGAATATTATAACAAGTTGAAATGAAACTTTTTGAATTATGATCATAATAATGAAGTGCAGCTGTATCGTTAATTTTTTATTTAAGCATAGTCCACGAATTGAGGTCGGAAGGTTAATTAATTTATTCTACACGGATCTCATTCGGTTTCTTTAACTATTCCCGGGTCATTTAGTCCTTCCTTGCTCACCTCGCGACGCCACTCCGTTAGGTACTTGGTACTTCCGTTACAGTCGACGACGACCGCCGCTACTTGCAAAGTCAGACCGTCCCGCGGAATACTAAGCGTCATCATTTGGCACGCCGACTGCGAATGCATCCAAGTTTTCTTTACTTCATGTGTACCTCTTTTAGTCCACCTCTTTCCTTTCGCGCTTTTTCTGTTTTTGTCTCTCGGCTCGAATATTTTATTTGCACTGCAAATCTCCAAGAGGATCGGCCGCCTTCTCGGTATTGATTTCGCGTCTTTTCGGAATTTGTTCGTGCCAGTTTCGTATCGGCAGTGCTGTCTCACGTTTTTCTTCCGCATTTTATTTTTACACAGTTTTTAATTTAAATTGAATTTACGTTTGCTTGCTTTTGCATTTAGGTAAATGATAATAAGCGAACTTTGAATTTTTGACAGTATATACAATAGATAAATTGAATAAACTTATATTTATATTTTTCTAACGCGTTTAAATTGATATAATCTATATCGATGCATAACAATGAAAACAATTACAATTTTTTAATTTGCGTTGTCTCAAATTAATGATTATTAAGCGCAATTTGCAGAAAATTATTCTAAAAAAAAAAATATTTTCTCGGAAACACATATTAGGTACATTTAATAAAATATACTTATAGTTAAAAATGTTAGGCAATTAAACTTTATTAAATTATAAATATATGAGTAGAGAATAGAAATGCATTGACACAATTAATTACGTATTCGACCGTATCTCATTAATGATGTTTGTTTATCTTTTTTTTTTTATTCTTAAGTGCGTTTCGACATGCGAAGAATGTCGTCATTTGTCGATAACTAATCCCATTATAGCAACACGCGCGCTCTTTGTACGGGCTGCGTGAGTTTCCACGCTTGTATCTAAATATCTTATACAGTACACGAGCTTACAATTAGCCTTTATGCTCCAATACCCATTTCCCATTGTCCTTGTGTGAGAACCACGCATGTAGGATTGGCGAGTCCACAGAGTTTCCACCGTTCCACGTTCTTAGCGCGTAAGTGTCCGTGTCATTCGACGCGGAACAACTTGAAACACGGCTTTATGATCCCGTCGCGACTCTTTCCGAGAGCCACTTGAACCACGGTGGTCCTTCGGACGAAGGCAGCTCTCTGAAACACTTACTAAATACGATCGGAATACCTTCTGTCCCGCAATTCGATAATCTGCAGTAACACGATTGTACCTCGCGGCGCGGCTCCTCCGTCGGCTGATCGATAATTCTGAAGCAGAAAAATCAGGGATATCCACTCAGCACGATAGTGAACGCGTCGTTGAGAACGGCCGATCTTCCTGGTTACTTTCGCGATATTATTCTTTGGGATTTGTTCACCGTAAAGTCTTTATTAAAAGTCAGGATCTCGACAGCCCCGCGGAAAGTTTCAAGTTGATTTTTTCCGATATCTTTCTCATCCATTACCAACTTTTGCGTGTTACACCGCACACTTTTCTCCTGTAATCTGTTTCACGTTTTTTCATACGTTTTCCTCTTTGTGTTTCCGATCTTTGAAATAATTTTAAAAATTTCACATGGAAACGTAAAATACTGAGAAAACAACAAGAGGAAATTTTAAGTACAATATAAGCATCGCATAATTAACGAAGTTTTATCAAATTGTCTCGTTTAAGTTTCATTATGTTAACATTAGTGACGCATTTTAAACGTGTATGTACGTATAACATGAATGTTGAATACGTGTTTTATGTATGTTCAAAATTATTTAAAATAATTTTATTGGAGAGAAAGAGAAAGAGTTTATATATGTACGTATAAATTTATGCGTTTAACTTTTATTAAAATTACGTTTATTAAATTACGAAACTATTACTCGCCATTTATTCACTAATTACGTTTTCAGGGACAATGAATGACCCTTTTTACCAACATGTATTTGGATATTTACAATTTACCGTTAATAGTACACTATTTTCACAAACATATTATTATACATATATGTATTTCAATAGATGCGATGGTTACGTTACTGTATTTAATAATAATAAGTATCGTTAATATTAATAATAATAAATTTTAAGCGTTACGTGTTTGGCAATATATTTGATTACATTGTTAAATAATAAACATTGATTGATAGATGTCATTAAAAAATTAATATTATAATTACGAACGACGGATTGAATTTAATTATTTTGCTATACAAAAAAATAATTGCAAAGAGAGAGAGAGAGAGAGGAGGGGGGGAAGGCAGGGAGAGACAGGCAATTTGAAACATACGTTTGCCAAATTTCATAGGATATATTTTTCTCTGTAACCCAACTTTGGTAAGCTCATCGCCCCAACGTTGGCTTCTATTCTATATTCTCATTTTGTCGTTCCAGATCTTTTCTACTACTTTACGACAATCTCAGTCGAAATCTTCGAAACTTCGTGCTGGTACGGTTAGCCACGCGAATATGAGCGGCTGTTATTTTCCGCGGTTATTGTCCCTATCTCTCTTTCGTCTCGTTTTTCTCTGGCATTCGCAGATCTCTGGTAACATGTGGCATCGCTATTCTTTCAACTTTGCAATAACGTCGGCATCGTAGCTCTTGTAATTTTGTCTTAATTGAGAAGTCACCGCAAAGTGTCATAAACTTTAGTGTAAGTTATAAATGTAGCTTTATTATATATATCGTAGAAATTGTACAGTTCCTTCAAATTTTAGAATATTAATTTAAGAATATCTAAATTGATATTTTCGATAATTAATTAAGCTTCAATTATTTCATCGACTAACTTAAGAATTTAATAATTATAATTTTTTAATACTTTTAAATATATAATTTAAACGATTAAATGAGGAGAGGATTGATACTTTAACTTCGAAATGTTAATACTTATGCGGATACTTTAAATTAAACTCTATACTCAGCTTATTATGAGCAAGTAATTTCGTTAAGAACATTATTCACATTTTTTGAACACGTCATCGATGCGAAAGAGGCGTTTAATATCGTATCAAATTAAACCATATACTTTTTATGGAACGGCTATTTTTATGAAGCACTTAAATCGTTAAAGCAACGTACTTTTTTTATTGAATAGACTCTCAGTGTTAAAATACCTATTTAAGTCTTTTTATGTCCAATGTGACGAGCTTAGTTATCGCATAGCTAAATGTTCTCTTAATGAATATTCTTTATAGCCACTTAATAAAACTTTTAAGATTGCCCATGATAACTAAGGTAAATCATGAAGCTAGAAGTTTGTATCTTTATTCACTTTTATACAAGTAAAACATTATAAGTTTGCAGTAGCTCGTTTTACTGGAACAGTAATTATTGTATAAATACACGAATTTTTTACTTGATATTTTTTGCTGTTTTTGTTGCGTTAATTTGTTTATTTTCGCAAGTTGATTAAATTATCAAGTAATAATTAAAGTTATTCAACAGTTAATTTAATTATTGTTCCTTTTTATATATATTATTTGGTGATTTTATATAGCAGAAAGCACACGATTATCTTGTTCGATTAATCATTATACAGAAAGGCGTTTTACTGTATTTGTAAATACATTGAATGCTTTTGAAAACCACTGCGTTGGTATCGATTATCAACACACACGGTAATGAAGCCATATTTGTAATTATGTTACATTCGTACAGAATGCTTAATACGCTTGCATAGTTCGGCGATTTACTGACCGCTAATTGGATAATGAAAGGTATGAACTCTGTTCTTGGGAATTTCGAGTAAAACAGTATTTGCTCATTGTATGAGGAAGAAATAGAATTGAATATTGTTTTTGCTTCAGATTTTTTTTCTCTCATTTGTCATTTCTATGTCATGCATCTATTATTTTATTAATTATGTCTTTTCTGTTACATTGCTATTCGTGATATATATACTGTAGCATGAAAATAGTCTTCTCTCTCTTTCTCTCTTTCTTATTAATATCAATTATTTTTAAATCTTTTCATTAGTTTAAACTCGATTTAAAATTAGATGTGAATTCTTTGGATATAAAACAAATTAGGTATAAAAATTGGAGAAATTTTTCGAAGTAGGAAATTATTCGTGCGACACACTTTTTCGAGAGAAATCATTTTGCAGGAATACATTTCGCGACAATTGCTTTATTCACAATTAAATTTATTTAATTACCCTGTTTATTGTACGATATTGTGATCCGTGCTTCAGTTTGTTACTGCAAAATGCACGATATAAATTACCGGCGCGAAAACCGTGTTTCCTTTATTAAGATATTTTCAAAATTAGATACGTGTAGGAATCGTTGATCCATATTATCGCAATTTTGTAATCGAAGTCATTATTCGACGGCTTCCAACCCAGAGTGCGCCGCATTAAAGGGAGTTAGCGTGCGCTCTCGTGTAATGGCAACGTATTGGATTTGCTCCTCTCGACGCGCGCATTGCGCGTCATTATCGGTGCTAGCGGACGGAACGGTGATAGAATCGAGGGAAAATGCATAACATCATGTTACTCGCGCTTCTTGCAATCTATCAATTAGGTAATGGATATAGATCCCATTGTGAAAATTACTCGTGTAACGCGGGCTGATTTGATCGATGTGTCGTTATACAACAACGATGCGAAAAATGTTGGCGTATATATAACATATGAAATGTCTCTATGATGAAAATTTCACCGCGACAGTTCGTACCTCTGATATACTGCCAACGGCTGTTATCATGAAGAGAGATCAAATGTTTTCTTCGCGAATCTTGGAAAGAGCGAAGCCATCGTCGTTTCTGGCGCGCGTAATTAAAAGAGGGAGAAATTATCGTCTCTGGCGCGCCTTATATATATAGCGCTATGTTTTAATTAGATGTGAACAATAGGTATTGCAAATTGGAAATTTGTGCTATTAATGACAGCGCACAACAGCAGCACATACATTTGCATTTCTTGTATAATAATAAATTTAGACATCTGATGTATACAATATACTGCACGTGCATATTGTGCAGTTGTATTCATACAGTTTATTCCGTGCCGAGAGCATAAAACTCCAATGTACGTCTGGCGATACAAGCGGCTGGCGTTAATTAACCAACTTTTCGCGAATACACAGCTACGAAAGCTCCTCCTACCTACTTGACGTCATGCTTTTATCGCAATTGGCATTTAACTCGCTTATTAGTTCGTACAGTCGCGTGTATGACGTGGGAAACTTGCTCAGTTCAATGAGAAAGAAAACGTTTATAACTCCATTCGATTGACGATGCAAGCGATGCATCGACCGTTTCTACAATGCCCCCGTAATTTTCACGCAAATATAATACCGAAGTAGCAGTCGTGTCGCTAACTAGCGCTATTCATGCTACGATTCACGCTAAACTTCATGTTTTCCTTACGGATTTATTTTATTGCGGTTGTGCCGGTGATGTAATTAAAACCGTCGCGATATGTAAACCTCTCTATCGAATTAATCTTTTAACCGCAAAATCTACTAATATATTTAATAGACGTATCAAAATTATAAATTGTATTTCGTTATATTTGGAAATTTAGAGAGAATTTTAATGAAAGTTTTATTACCACACGATATCAGGTATCAGAAATAAAAAACTCTGACATACATTTCCCTTGTATAACTTCTAATAATGTAACAAGAAAATTTTCCATTTAATTATTACAACACTCTTGTGATATTATTCATTTATTTATTAATTTATTAATTTAATTTAATTTATTATGTACGAGCAGGTGCTTTTATCATACATGAAAGTTATATGAAGATAAGAGAATATAAATATGCAAATGGTGAGACATCAGCATGACTATTATAAGTTATAACACTTTATATCAAATATCTTGTATAAATGTGTGGAATAGAAAAGGAGAGAGAAAGAGAAAGAACTTATAATAATAATAGTAATAAAGATAAATGCATATAATACGTAACAATAATTGCACGCTTTCATACATATGTACATAGATACAAATACACGCACGCACGTGCATGCAAGTATACGAAAAACACGATGAAGACTATATTGGCAATTGAAATAAGAATTGCAGTCAATACGTGGCATATACCGATCGCAAAACTCTATAAGTACTATCATCTTGTTATCTGAGATTTTCAATTTTTGTTTTTATTTTTATTTCTATTTCTCTGATCCGCTACAAATTTCTATAAAGAATAAAAAGCTATAATTACTAAAATTAAATAAGAAGGAAAACGACAATCTATGTATTTAAATATTTTTTAATTAAAATTAATATTTTTTTTACTACACTGTTTATGTATATTCTGTTTTTAGCTGATTTTAAGATACATTCCACGATTTGTATTTTAAACGCGAATTAAATCAAATGAAAAGGAATTGGTGATATCATCCTCTTATGCTTCGTTCGCCTCAATCTGCGTGATGATAAGCACATCATGTAACCGCTAATTAAATGTGTCAAAGAACAAATACCGCAGAGGCGTTTCCTTCTTTCTCATCGCGTTTACCGAAACGTCGGAAGCAAGGTGAAAAGGAAGCGATAAATTATCATGACCCGAGCGAATTCGATTTACGTGTCAGCCGTGCTTTCTTAAGCCAGGCACAACATCTGCTACCCCATTGCGGAAATGTCGTCTTTGTAGATGCCGTTTCTCTCGGCCTGCCTACAGATAGCGTAAGAAAGAAAGAGGGAATGTGAGCAGTTGGATTAAAACAATTTTGTTATCGCAAACTATCATCGAGCTTTGTATAAAAATAAGTTTGTATAAAAATAATTGAGTGAACGATTCTGTATTAAAACAAATACTATAGCTCTTTTGACAGGTATTTCTTAAAGAGTACTCGAGTAAGATCGATATTCCTCTTGAAGCTGAAAAATACAGAAAATAATAGCAGTCCTTAGAAATAAAGAGCCAATAAAAGATTTTATCGTGAAAACCGAGAGACAGATTATCGATGATGATCAAAATGATTTATTTGGTCTGTTTAAAATTGTCCTCGTACTCGATAGAGATGTAGAACTAATATTTTTCACTTTTTATTCATTGCGGAGATTAAATGTTGTAAATGCATGCTGTTGTTATGCGGTTGACGTCACAACGGTAAGCGTGACAATCGATTTCATCGCACGCACGTAGTTCCACATTTCCGCCACAACTCATTCGCTTACATGCACACTCTCCACTAAATAATTAACAGCTTGTTATTGATTAATTAAGCTTTTCAGCGCATTCGCACGTGTATACCTTCTAATGTCAACTGTGTGTGCCATATACCTTCTGATCCCTATTACCTACATGAAGAGTTTCCATATAATTTCACGTTGATAAGTTTCTCGTTATTTGATAAAATATCGCAGAAGCGGAGTGCAAGTAAAGTAAACTGTTAAACATAAATTAAATGTAATTTGGCGATTGTACTAATATTAAAATTCTAAGAGAAAAGTCCATTAACAAGGGAGCGTCGAACGAACAGTACTGGACATCAGTCGAGTGATTTCCCGTAAACTCAAATGAATTAAATGTAGTATGTAAGGGTGAGGAAGGGGAAGAGGGGTGTGTGAGAGGGAGAGAAGGCGGGAGGCAGAAATAGAAATAGGGAGTTGAAACTGGAAAATTTTCACGATATCTGGTTTATGCTGTTCGGCTTCGGGCTACCCGCGAGTTTTGTATATTGCAACCGCGAGTTCTCGAACTGTTTCCTATAATTTTGTTTAGCAATTTATTTACAAACTTCACTAGTTTCTCGTCTCTACGGTACGGATGCAGAATTTTCTTCAAAAATTATGAGTGCGGTCGGGTACAGGGAAAATAATGATATACCAGACGGTATTAAAATTTGAATTAAATCTGGCGCGCATAGAAAAATGTATCGATTATAATAAGAATACATCGATATCTGTTGACCAATTGACCTATTCTATCTACCCTGCCATAATAATGGATAATGATAAATTTGATATATATTATATGTAATCATATTGATTGAGAGTTTCTGTCGTGCGCTAAAAACGAATTGAATTTCATAGCAATGCTTTTTACGCCGGATTAACTATATGGGTTATTAATATAATGGCTATTATATATATATGTGTGTGTGTGTGTGTGTGTGTGTGTATGTGTGTATTTAATCTATTATAAATTATTTCTGGAATAGAAAATAGAAAAAAACTTGCATTATATATATATAGATACTTATTCAAAAACTTGCTCTTAATTTACTAATAATCAATAAATGTCGATATTCTTAACGTTAAATTTACTGTTTTCGACTTTTCTGTTCCAGTTTATAATACGTGTAAACAGAATTTACTGAGTTTTAGCATGTGCATCCTAAGAGATCTTTTTTTTTCTCTGTCTCTATTTTCTTTTTCCATCCGGAGGGGAGAGAGAGAGAGAGAGAAGAGGGAAAAAGAGAATATTCCAATAAATCTGACAGAACGATCGCTTCAAACGCGCTACCTTAATCCAGTACCCACCTAAATCAAAACGTAAATCACGATTGTCCTCGCGGGTCGTACTTCGTTGTCGGGAAGAACATGAGATAAGATGGACTGTGCATTTGAGATTACAAAGTTTACAAGAAACTTCGCTTTTTAGGGAAAATGGTCCCATGACGCACGATATTGAGTGATTATATGAACGTGATTGTATGAAAAATTTTTGTATGTTCCATATAAAACAGTATTGTCACACATAATATTAACAAATTACTGTTATCAAACATAGAACTTTAGATATTGCTTATTATGAATCTTAAAACTCTTATCCATTCACCACTACTATCGTAACATATCTACTATTGTGACATATCAGAAGCTAGAAAACATACGATTCTTACAATTTATATTTAAATAGAAATATTTTTCAATAAAACAATTTACAATTAATAAAAAGATTTATAAAATATCGGAAACTAAAACATGTCTAAAAAGACTTACAAGATCTATCTATATCGGAAACTATCTTTTTGTTCCAGGAAAAATTAAATTGTATTTATTTCTACGTTGTGAATTGGACGGTTATTACGTTACTGTGAATATAGCTTATTTTATTTTGGTTGTACATAATTTATTTCTAGATATACAGTTATTTATTTTTAACAAAACAGGAGAAGAGTTTTCGGTATATTTTACAAGTCGATTCCGATTAGTGTTGTTTTATTGAAACATATTTCCGTATTAATATATTATATGTTGTATTAAAAATTTTTATTTGTTTTTTTGTTTCTGATATTATGATTTAAGATGGTAGTGATGAGTAAACACAATCTTAATTTTACTGATTTGATATTTAAAAAACTTCTTTTAATTTGGAACTGATGATACTTTTAACAAATATATAGAAATATTTTCTTTTTTTAAAGATACTTTTAATATTCGACGTTATTGAGTGAAATGTAGAAGCTATACTTTGCGATAATCGTTTTAAGGAAGGAATCGGAGACGTCACCGATATATGTCCGATGATGTAATCGACCTCAGTCTTCATCCTAGACTCCGTTGGCGTCGGGAAGCTCTTTTAGGCGCCACGATGGCTACTCTGGGGTTACACGACCTCGCAAGAAGTCGATATCTCTCGTTTCACAGTGCTTTATATTGCCAATGAATAAGGAACGCACATTTTTTTAAAGATCAACATCAATGATTAATAATTAACAGTGAAAATTTGTCAAATAGAAATCTATGTAGATCTCTCGATAATAATTTATGTACAAAGCGATATATATGCAATGATATCGTAATGTATAATATTAATAACGCATGGTGTGCAAGGTATATAAATAATGATAGCGCATATACATACTATTGTGATTGCATTATTATTTATTGATTCACGTTTCGATATTAACAACGATAGCAGCATAGTGATTTCTGGCAATTATGATAATTGCGGAACGGATAGCAATAAAATTATTAGTGTAGACACAGCACAGCATGTGCTATCAGTAGTTTTACTACACTTTGCATATAAAAAACGCGCTCATATATATACATATACGGGCACCGTGCATTCAATCGTTCTGTTAAACGTATCGTGAGCGATGGATTACGTGGGTGGTACATGTCAATGTAACGAAACGAGCATCAGCGGACATCGCGAAAAATGTTCGCGCGCTATACGGGACGTGAATATTCGCGTTTGCATATCGTGGCGCATCTATCAGGCTATCTGCCGGCACAAAAAGCGCTTTCACGCTGACGAATTGCGCCTGAGAAATTGTAAGCGATTCTCAGTCGCGATATGATAGGAGGCTACCATTGAATATAAAAATATACTTTCTTCATATTGACTTGTCATTCTCCACAATCCAATATTTTTGTTGAATCGCTCGTTTAACTTTTACGGTTTTACGTTGCGTCAGAGTCTACATGAGATTTTTACGTGGATTACACACTAAGCGTCTTAGTTATTTACGATATTACGCTGTGAGATCGTAAATAATATATAATTATTGATATAATTAACATAATATAATTATTATAATTAGTAACTAACCACTACAAAAATTTATATTTACACGCATAAGTAAAATTACCATTTACAGATACAATTATTCTCCTTTACAGTAATTTACAAAAAAGTAAATTTACAATTAATTGAAGTTTATAATTTAAATTATATGATTTCGAAATCTCTTTTGATCACAGTGCGAAATTCAACATTTCTATACTAACGTAACTTAGAGATCTGTATTTCTTAACGATATCATTATAATCGTTGAGAGTTAAGAATAGGTCTTTCAATTATATAATTTCGAATACATATTGTAATAACATTATAACGTAAAATAAAATCGTATCCTGAGATATGCTACATCTATCTTTCGTTGTTGTCTCTTATCTACGTAAAAATGACATGGATAAGGTGCTAGCACGTTGTTCGCGTATCCGTCTCGTTCGATCGAACACCGTCGTCGTCGACGTGCCTCGTCACGGCTCACGTGGGCGACACAACGGGCGAAGTAGATGAGGCGCTAGGTAGTCAGCCAACCAGCCAGCCAGCCAGCCGCGCCAAAAGTACGCGAGTAGTAATGCCCGGCGATTTGTCACCGGGACGATTTGTAATCGTTTGTCAGCCCCGTTCTCTCTCTCTTTCTCTCTGTACACGGTAAACACAACTAACTGCCGTCTTATTCAAATGAGGAGACGAAGGCGCGCCTCTCGCACGACGATCTCGATTGCCTGTCCGCCTCGTTGTCGTTTCGAAACGCCGCTCGCGTCTCTCATTCTTCCGCCACCGTTTGCAACGCCCGGCGCCGTGCCCCGAAGAATCCGCATAGTGCATATTATACACCACGAAAATCGTGACCTGCTCCATTAATCACGCGGTATAATTCTCGCCGTCCTTTTTTTTTTTTTGCACTGCGCACCGACCTGGTGCACTGTCGCGACACGACGCGATGGCCGCTTCCTTGGCAACGATGTAGGTCGCGACAATTATTACGACATTGGTTGAATAGCGTGATTGGCTCCTTGAAAAAATTTGGTAAATCTTGTTCCTGGAATTATGACGATCAGAATATCTATATATTCACGGATGCGCATAAATTGCCCGAGCTTTCTTTTGAGAAGTATTATATACAAGAGAATAGTTATATCGTACTATCTATCATCAATTTTGACTTTAAATATGGTGGAGCATCCTTTGTGGAGTGAATCTCACATTTCAATCTCAATGCTTTTTTTGAAATGAAGTTTTATCTACCCTAATATTATTCCAAAAAAAGGATTGAGATTTCATTCCTTTGGAGTAAATTTTATTCCGAAAGAGTGTGTAAATCTCACTCTAAAAAGAGTGAAAATCTGTTACTCTTGAACAAGAGTGATAGTATTTTTACTCTTTTTTCAAGACTGGTTCAATTTTCAGTCTCTTCGAGTGAGATTTCACTCCACGAGATTTAGAAAGTAATGTATAATAAGAAGTGCTTGGTAACATAAAAAGCTGATAAGAGCAGATAATAATTTCTTGTGTGTGTATGTGTGTGTGGTCTTGATGAAACGTATTTCTACATAATATAAATTAACATATATATATATATATATATGTACATATAATTGTTGTGATTATATTACTTGCATTAGTTTGGTTGATTGATAGAAGTAAAAGCGAATTTATCGGACGTTGCATTGGTTATCACGAAATCTACACTAATCCGGCGGTATTATTTTACTATTCTATAATGTGATTTGATGTCAGGCTGTGCTGAAAAGCAAATAAATACGACATTATTGGAAAAATTCTCTATTTATCACCGTAAACCATTGATATATGAATTCGATATTGAATTTCATTATCTTTTATCCTGCGGCACGTGTTAAAATCAGTTTGTATCGTCATTTCGTAGTATATAGTAGATCCTTTATATCTGACATCTTCTGCACTCACTCGAGCAGAAATTAATTAGAATTTAGAATAATTAGGTGTACACGACAATTCGTCATCGAATCTCGCGATTTAAATAGCGATGATTGGATTTGTGAAAATGAAATTATCGCTCTCTTCGCGATGAAAAACATAACAGCGCGCTATAATGCTTCTATCTTCGAATGCTGTCGTTTACAATGACGACCGTGTTTGCCAGTGCAAACGGAATCTCTTTCAAGAGACGGCGTTTGCATTTTGCAAGTTATAGACATTCCTATGCCTGGAACACGGGACAGCGACGAGATAGATGTAGTGTAATCGCGAGGTTAAAATTCCTCGCCGTTTGTCTTCGACGCGATTGCTCAGCATCCCGCGAGTTTATGGAAGGACAACCAGCGCCCGCGCGTACGGCCGTATATAACTATATCTGCCTTGAGCCTGGCGCCGGAGCGTCTCCTCTTCGAGAGGATTGCTTCTCCTGCAATGAGATGGAAAGGGGAAAACGGAACGGCGGAATGTCGCGGCGTCACGCATTCCCCGTGTTTCATCCGCGAGAGCAGAGGAAAACAATTATGCTCAGTCCGCATTCAGACGTTGAATAAAGTGAAGTGACTTGATAATTAATATTATTACCCGCGAGGTATGACGACGAGGATATCAAAGACGTTATATTATTTATTGCATCAAGAAGATCACGGTTGTAAATCTAATTTTAGCTATCATAATATCATATTTTTTTAAAAAAGTTTTATCAAAGCGATGAAAACGAAATAAAATTTGGTGGGATTGATTAGGTGTTCAATTTCATAATTAAAGTTTGTGTTTCAAAAAGTATAATGCGCGCACGGAAAGGACACGGAACAACGATGCTATGAAATACCTAAATATTTAATTAGATACATATCTGTAAAAAATTTTATCACATCAATTAATAATTTTTTAAATTAAGCAAAATTAAGCATCTTACATAATTATTTTGATAATCCAGACAAAATTATATTCAGATCTAATTAAATTTTTAAATACTTTAGCAAAATCATTCTTTTCGTATACATAAGTTGAGCGTCTTTTTATAAAGTGTCGTTAGAAGCAAGGAGCGTCGTCCACGTTTATTGCAAAACTCAATCGTCGTCTCTCGAAAGAGATCCTTATAGGAATAGATGCAGAACGGTACGAATCGATACGGATTCAAGTTGATAATGAGTTGACGCTGATAATGTACATTGCCAATCGACTTATTGCGATCTCAGTTTCCACTCCTGGCAAGTTCAACGACTCGAGTGAGACTCGGAGCAAGCAACGTCTCGTAATTCAAGCACGTCGAAACGGGCTAGATTCCCTTCGTACGTGCTTTTTAAGTTGCATCGCAGTAAAAGTAGCAACGCGCATCGAGAACAGCGCCCGTGCTTTTCGCTTCGCGCGAAAAACACGAACTTTCTCTTACGGGAATGTGATGCATTTGTAGAATTGATTGTTTCCCCGCCTTTGAAGTCTTCTATTGTGCAACGGGCAATCTTACCATTTGCTCATTTATTTATCCGCTTAGATTTTTACCGGTATGATAAAATTTTGAAATATTAAGCTTGAAATACCGTGTGTTTCACACATAATATTATATGCATTATTGTATTCATAAATTCAAAAATATTTGCGATTTTCTTGTATCTCACGAAAAGTCAGAAAGATATTTAAAAACAGTTTTTAAAAAATCATGCATCGATCTTTTTGAAACTTAGAAAGTTAAATTTAAAACACTTTTTAATTAATTTTTGTTTGACAATATTTTATCAAGTTACTATGCTTCAAAGTAAAACAAATTGAAAAATTAACAATTTTTAATTTTATGTAATTTAGAAATATATTGATAAAATATTGTAAAAACAAAACAAAAAATAAATTTATAGTTTTGTCTCTGCTCTTATATCTTTGAAAATTTCTGTACGTTTTTTTCACCGAAACACTTAACTTTTCATAAGATGCGAGAAAATTGCAAGCATTTCCTTAATATACAATGTAAGTAAATAAAATATATCTATTAAAATAATCAATAATTCATTGATAATAATAAAAATAATAATCACGTGCTTTCGGTTTGTATGCAATGATACGTCAACTTATTGCATATATCCTATTGTAATGATAAATTATACCTATATATAACTTGAATTATTTTTAATTATTTTTATAAGTTATCACTTCTATATCATTAACTACAACAATAAAGGTAAACAATTTAATTTAAAAAATGTATTAAAATTGATTCATTTGATTTATTAATACTAAGTGTATGCATTCGAATATAGATATCTGTTTATTTTGAAACTAATCAATTTAACTATAACAGAAATGGATTAATTAAATATGAATACTGATTTAATTACATGTTTTGTGTTAAATAATAAATTTCAAAATACACATAGAAGTTAAAAATGACCAAATGTTATTAAATTCAAGGAATTAGTCTAAACTTGTGCCTTTAATACGTAATTAACAGATTAGATATGTATTAATTTAATAGTTGCACTTGGAATTAAAATTAATGTATGTCAGTCGTATATTGTTGGTTTTAAGTAAATTTCTATTTATTTTATTGTACAAAAAAAAAACCACTACTGATAACAATTATATAGGTAATGGATAAATTATGGATAAATTATGCATAAGTGTATGATATTGTTAGATACATCATTTACTCAAAATTATTGCCGGAATGCTTATCATAAGCTTACTGTTTCAATCTTATGTTGATCGATTTCTCCATTAGTTAATGATGACTTTCAATTAACCAACGGACAAAGGTTTCTGCAACCACGTGACATGTGTCGGTGCGTTAATGATTCATCGATCGTTACTGGTACATTGCAACGTCGACAGAGTCTGCTCTTAGCAGACGTCGTCTTCTGTCGATTTGAGCCTGTAACTAATCATGCGTTTATTTCCTGACTGCATTAGTCAGCTGTAAACAACGATACACGTCGTTTTATGTCACATCTCGTTTATATACCTATTTATGCTTTTCTTCAATATATAAGATCAAGATGTCGAATTTTCTCTTTTGTAAGTCCTTTTTTTTGTTAATTAATTAATTTTGAAATTATATCACGCCGTTTATTGTATATATAAATGAAATGATTTTCTATTTTACTTTTGATTGTCGCAGATGTAGCCATCTTTTAGGTTGAACAGACAAAGCACAACAGCTTATGACTATGGCGGACTTAAAGCATATCGTTCTCCTTTATCCATTCTCTACGCTGCTCTCTTCTCTCTCTCTCCCTCCCCTCTTCTTGCCTCTTCCTCCCTGTTATTCAACGTTACCAGAATACGCTAACTAGACCGCCAGTATCTCCTGTCAATTCGGCTTTACGGATTATTGCAGCACAATTGCGTACAACCGTTTGCGTACGACGTGTCGCGAAGCATGGGATGGGAAACGGAGGCGTTGGCGCCAAGGAGCGCGACGTCTGCCGGAAATTGTAGACGTCGTCGAATCGCGTGCAGCCGGAAGGTGCGACTGACAGTACTCGGACCCATAATGCAGCAGAGGTTACCGCTGTCTTTCGTGCTGTTATTGCGAATTTACGTTCTGCGTTGCATTTTCCATGCAAACTGTTTGCCTGAAATTCGAAAGTTATGTGTAATTATATCTTTCGAGCAATCGAAGAGAATGCTTATGTTTATGAGAAACGTATAACGAGTTACACGTTACATATGTATATACATACATACATAAAAATATATGCAGTATATACTGTGCGGTGTTTAAAATGGTTACATTTAAAATATATTTTTCAAAATAATAAAAGATATTTTAGCTTTAAACATTTTAGTTTTAAAGCTAAACACCATAATGTTTTTACTGTTTAAAACGCTAAAAGAATATTTATCTTTTCTTTCTAAATGAAAAAAATATTTTATTATGACAAAGAGGTAAAAAGTTCTTCACGTCCTTCGCATGAAAAACAAAACTCCTTATCTATATTAAACGTTTATGATGATGAAACATTATACTTACAATGCTAAAAGTATTTTAGTATATTATAACACGATAGTGTCATGTTGAAATATGTCTCGTAAAGAAAATTCGATGTCCATCATATATTAATTGATTTTTATAAGAATTAATAATTTAAAATAAAACAGTTTCTGGCGTTGTCATGTAAATGTAAAAAAGTTTAGGAACTAAATATTCCAAAGTAAAACAGCTTTTTGCGATTTTTCTATTTAAAACACTTTTCAAAACTAAACATCTTTGAACGTTTCCAAATATTATACTTTAAAAAATTAAACATCTTTATGTCTTTAAAAAACGGAAATAGAAAATAAATTTTAATATCTTTTAAAATTAAACACTTTTATGATCATATATATATACATATATATGTATGTAATTTATATGTCAAACGTTAGGAATATTTATATCTTATTTACTAAAAGTATTCACATTTCATAAAAAACTTTTATATGCTAGGTCGAATTTTGAGGCACTTTTAACAAGTTATCACGATATTAGCCCCAGGGTTGAACATGATTGTTAGGTAACATATGCAATGGAAATTGCTATTGGCAATATTTTGGTAGAACTAGAAATCGTTGTTAATACTTTTCGTATATTTATGCAAACGTTGCTGGAATAGCGTATCGGTATTGGATCAGAATAATTTCAGTCGTAATGAAAAAGCTACTTGAGTATAGACGGGAGAATAACGATTGGTAGTACGTGTGCATTATTCAGTTAATTCAAATGTAAACAGTAGTGTTATCAAAATTATATAAATATTAATGATAAAGATTTGATTAAGAAGATAAAATTATAGCTAAAAAATAAAATAAATTAAATTAATTAATATTCTTTTCGAAGTGACAAAGTTAAACAATATGAAAGTATAGCGTAAAAAGTATGGCGCAATCAATTTAATAAACGTGAAATCAATGCATTTCTAAAATTTTTAGAATAAATTTCACTCTGAAGAATGAAATCTCATTATTAAAGATGAGAAATTGAGTTATTCCTTTTAAGACGTTCAATTTTTATTCTGTAGAATGAGATTCTACGTCAAAAAATTTAGATTAAATTAAATGTTCAGTAATACATAAAAGTTTTGAACGTTTCAATTTACTTTGGAGTCATCATCAGCGACACGTGATCTTTCAAATAAATTACCACATCCTTCAAACAGTTATCTCCCACTTTAGATCATTGAATCCAGGAGTGACTAATCGTTTAACTTTTTGGGAAACGTGATCATTTATTTGAAAGATCACGTATCGCTGATAATCACTTCAAAGTGAAGCCGAAATGTTTGAATTTTATGTATTACCGAACATTTAATTTACGTATCAATTTTACGTTTGTTTGTTTCAAATTGATTGCATCGTGCTTTCTCCACCATATCCTCATTAGCTTGTCCTTTAGTTTTGTTTAATAAAATAGTTTAATTAGTACGTGAGTTCCAAAAATGTGTTATATTTAATTACTTAATGCACTTAAGGAGCGCTTCGAAGTTTGTCAATTTAACACATCGGCGTATGACGTAAGAATGAAATTGTTCACTTTGCAAAGCACCTTGGCACAAATGCGCTTTAAGTAGTGATTTTCTAAAATTCATAAGTTGTACCGTAATCTCTGTGGAAACGTTCGTTTTCGTTTGCGTAGTAAGTAAACGTCCCTAGAGTACCATGGATTTGAAACGGACCAACGGTGACCTCTGCGAGAGTTAACAATGCGATGCATTATGGTCCACCGGCATTGTGAGAACTATTACGCGGTCCTCGTACATTATTGCGCTTGATCAATGTCCGGAGCGAATGAAAGGCCGATTGTACATTCGAAGAGCTTTGTAATTTCTATATAGCTTGGAAGAAGACATCACATATTTTATCTTTGCTTAATGAATTATTGGAGACATTTGTTGTAAAGCAGATAATAAATAGGTGGAGAATTAGTTAGAACATTCCACAATTAAAACGCATAATAACCTTTTAAAATCTGAAAAAAAAAAAAATATTAAGTCAGACACATTATATGCATATCTAAACTTTTGAAATATATATTTAAAAATTTAGTTACAAGATATACAGATCTGAAAATAATTTTATTGGACTATTAAAATAATCATGTAGAACACATTCAAACTACTACTTGCTAGAATCAAACTTTTTGTAGCATTGTTCAACATGGTTGAAATTTCTATGTAATTATTTTGACGATCCAACAAAATTAATTTCAGTATCTAGCCAAATTTTTAAATGCTTTAACGTTGTTTTTTTTTTTCATGTAATTGTGGATACTTGGATTTAATCTTAGTTTTCCTAATTTTCTTTTAATTTTGTTTTAATATTACGATTTGTATTATAAAGAGCTATATTTGTGATTCATACTACGTTATAGCAACTGCACCATTATTATTGATTATATCATTTAATTTGAAGATGTCGAGCTGGGTTAGACTCGTCAGTTTCGTGGAGAAAATTTTCTCTTGTACCAATGGATTATCAGAATTAACGATCGCTTTAATACCGCGCGACAACCTGGCATTATTGGCAGTGTTCGTTATCGGCGTCTCGTATTTACGCCCTCAACGTGCCGACGCGGCATAAAAACACCTTCCAGGAGCGTGTGGGAATCTTGATACTCGTGTCAGAATACCACGAATACTTACCTATACACAACAGCAAGAACATTCATCTTGCCGGCTATGTAAGTCGAGCCCGAAACACGCGTGAACATCAATTCCTCCGATCGCTCTGGTACCAGACACCGAAACATCCTATCACGTGACCACATATCAGACAGGGCGAACCGGGCAATTTCCATAGTCCTCTTGATAGACATTTACCAATCGCCTGACTGTTCCGCGTAATGGCGTTTCTATAGGATATTCAAACTGAAATTTACTCTATAGAAATCCTTAAGATAAGAGATTAGATAATATACACTTTGATTCGTTATATTTTTCAGGACCTGCTTAAGATAAAATAAGATGGATTATGCATACCTAAGATAGGATAAAATATCCTTGCACCTTCTATTTTATTATTCATTTATCTCATTCTATTTCATCATTCTAACAGCTTGAGGGTCTTGCATCATTATTTTGATAGTTTAAAAATAAAATTATTTTTAAATTTATATACTTAACTGAAGATGTTTTAGTCGTTTTTTTTTTTATGTAAATATGCCATGGAAGAAACTTCATATTATTATCTACTTCTTTTATCCATTTAGTACATTGATTACACTAACAATGAGCAAAACAGCATTGCTGGGTAGAATTTGATCCCGTCTTTCTAGATACATTCTGAAAATCCACCTTACTGTTAGAGGGTCAAGAAAGAGCATTTTCTTGTCGTGAAAATTTGAAATGCTATGAACACATTGACAGAATGCATCTTCAGACTTTATCTGAGAAAAAAAGGTGTGATACTCGTTTATTTTGTTCTCTTTTATATTTTATTTATTTATCAAGCAGTCCGTTAATCTTTTACTTATCATTTTATTAATAACATTATTAGAAAAATTGTTTCGACTCATTATTTATATTACAGATTGTCGAGAATGAAATACTCGTCCTTCGGGAAATTTCGTTTTTGCTATCCTCCGTATATCTCGACCGAGCATATCCTCGTACGACGGATGTACGCGGCCAACCACGGAATTACTCTGCGCGTCGTATCAGACGAACTGTCGTCGAGGGGGCAAGATCGTTGTCGTCATACTGCGGAAGGGTCACAGCCCCCAAAAGCTACTGGCAAGATCGTTGTCGTGCGCCATCGAGGGTCATGACACCCAAAAGAGCGTTACGACCCTTGACCCACGTACATATCCCAGATGGCTGGTCGTAGTACACACGTTCTTCTTCATCCAGACCGAATTCATTCGATATCTGTCTGTCAGCAAAATCTAAATCAGATTTGATTTAGTACGTCATCAAATCATAAAAAAAAGTGACGAAAGTGGAAAAATATGATAAAGTACGCACAGAAGAATATAATTCTATTTTGTTAAGAAAAGTGATTACTCAATTCATTTTTTTTCCTCTTAAATAACGGTTGTTCTTTAACAAAGAATATTGTTTTGATGAAATACACAAGATTTTAGAAAAATTCGTTATTATGTACTCAAAACAAGAATTAATTTTCTTAGAATATTATAAAATCAATCAAAGAAACGGCATTTTTCATAATAAGCAAATTAAGTTTTTTATTAATTTAATAAACTTGATTGAAATAAGTACTTTAAATAAATAATTATTACTTTCGCGTATTTTTTTTATATGTAGAGTGATAAGATATAAAGAATGTGATAGTATATACATATATATATATATATATAAAATAAAATAGATACTTAATATAAAATATGATAAAAATAATCAAAATTTATACGTTCAAGTGTAAATTTTATAAAATGAATTAATTGTTGGTTTAGTTCTTTTTTCCCGAAGTAAGCACGTGTTTTAACGACTCTCTTTTGTTCTAATGCGTTTTGGATCGTAATCTCATGAAACGCGGCTTTTAATAGCTTGAAAATTGTTTTCGTTATCGATAAAAATAGTTTCGTCCGTAGGTCCGTTAAATGCAACATTTAAGGCCGTTCAAGCTCGAAATCGTCCATTAAGGCGGGTATTTGCTTCCGCTTCATAGATCGACCGATGTCGATGCAGGGAAAGTGGTGACGTTACCCTGGCACGCTTGCCAAAGTTTAATGCACCTTCGTCTTTTGGTAGTAGCGCACGAAGGAAGTCGCCGTCGTGGCGCCGGGAATCTGTTTCTTCTTGCTATGCTCCTACCACCTCCCACTTTCCGCTATCTTCTCATCTAGACTCCCGGCACTTTTATACCTTGGTGGTTCCGACGAACATCGTTCGTCGCTTCTTTCGTGTCCTATTCTTTTTCCTCTTGATTCGTTAGCCCGATGGTTTATCAGTTAAAGGAAGCACGCATAGAGTGCAGCGAATTATTCGTATTTGCGAAAAAAAAAAAAAAATAGAACAGTTGCACGCTTTCAGAAATTATTTCTATTTTGCGTTTTGCAATGTTTCCAGACAAATCATATTTTTGACAATTACCTAAAGAATAGACGCTGAACACACATCATGAACACACAAATTGAATTCTCAGAAACAGAAATCTTTTATTATATCATTCTTACGATATGTTTATTAATCTAATAATCAGTGTAATCAACGTTTCATTAAACAAGTTAGATTTTAAAGTTTATCCTATCAATTATAAAGAAGTAAAGATGACAATTAGAAACGGATAACTACAATATCATTACGAAACGTGTAACATAAACGAGCGCGCACATGCGATA
Organism: Cyphomyrmex costatus; assembly: GCF_001594065.2. NCBI lineage: Eukaryota > Metazoa > Arthropoda > Insecta > Hymenoptera > Formicidae > Cyphomyrmex > Cyphomyrmex costatus. The sequence continues at coordinate 174,832 of NW_017274991.1, read as the reverse complement.
AAATGATTAATAATCGTCTTAAAGATCGTTTCTAAAACGAATGTAAAATGAATAATCTGGAACGATGACCTGGAATCGATTAGAAAAGCAAAGCTAGCGGGCTAGTTCATGGCGGACATGATGAATTAGTCACTTTATATGCAAATCTATTTTCCTTGTATTACGAACGAGCTATGTAAGCGTAATGATATGTCCAGTGGACCAAAAAAGATTGTTCGCGTCCGGACAATCGGGTAGCGACTCGCGGTCAATTGCCTACCTCGACGAGGATGACCATCCTCGTTTCCTGCATCCTATTCTGCACAATACGCGTTTTATGCACCTGACGGATGACGCATAAAATTTCCTTCTCTCAGTGATAGAAGATATACGGACCGAGAAGGAAAATGGAGCTAATTAATATCTAGCTATCTTGGGAGAGTATTATAACGACGTTGAGCAATTTTATCTTTGACAAAACTCACTTGGTCGTGTAAATAGGGTCCCGTAATGTTAATTGCACATCATTTCCCGCTGCTAATTGCTCGGAAATATGGTATCCGTATTCAGGAGATGTCGGCATTTACTCGTCACGTTATTATCGCGTACACCGCCGTACACCAACATCGTGTATAATAAATCGCGAAAATACGAAGAATGTTCGTCTAAATTGGATGATCTCAAATGGTCGATCCAATAACGATAACAGAATTAATATTTCATAAAAGAAATTTATTAATGATTTAACGTTACACGAATGTGTCAGAAGGAACATCACTTTTATAGATCAAAATTAAAAATATTCTTTAAAGAAATATAAGCGCACTACTATACCTACTTCCAGCGCCAATTCCTACTACAATTTCCTTTATTAGTTATCATAAAAGAAATATAGCGTTACATGTATTTCTGAAGTAGACTAATCATACGAACTTAATTTTCCTCTTAATTCCTAATTTTCGAGAAGCTGTACACTGGCTATACATAAACACTACGATATACAGGGTGTCCAGTAATGACCGCAAAATCTCTTGCAAGTATGGACTAAATGAAGTCGAAAAGTCGTATACCATTTTGTAATTTTCGCAATAGTTAACAAGATATTAATTTTTAAAAATCGTTGAATAGCACTATCGCCAAATACAAGCGACGAGATATAGTATTGCCCCCATCGTCGTAGGTTACTACTTGCTAGACATGTAGGAAGTTGTTTTGTTGCAGTCTTGACAACGAACAGCAAAAGAAAATATCATCTTGCGCTGAGCGGTCGTATAGCACCGCGCGCTTGTATTTTGTGGTAGGCTGGGCGGATCCGTATTTATTCGACGATCTTTAGAAATGATTAAATCAATATCTCGTTAACTATTATACAAAAGTTATAAAATGGTAGATAACTTTTTTTCTCGGATTAGTCCGCTCTATTTGCTCACAAGGTGTTACATATAAGGTCATTATCGGACATCCTGTATATGTACGTGCTTGACATATACATAAAAGTATATGTCAAGTTCGCTGCACTTGAGTTACTGTTGTGTCTATTATTTTTTCTCGTTAGAAATGACAGTAATGAAAATTATTCTTATTAAAATTTCACTGTCTATCATAATTAATCTAATCCATTAAATTTCATTCTGCAAGCTAAATTAGTTTCATTGCAGTAAACGAAGAATACAGAATCTTAAATTTTATACGCTACGCACTGAAAAGCGCTAGCATCCGACAGTTCTTCCCCAAGAAAAGACCGATTCTAAATTAATCGTGTAATTTTACTATGTAAAGCAAACGCAACGTATGACGTTCGTTGTATTTGGGTCAACAGATAGGCTCGCGGAAATAAGTTCGTCGTGTTGAAGACCTTTCGATCCAATTGCTATCCCTTGCACACGACCTGCTCGAACGTGCATTATACGACTGCGACATAAATAAATGATGCCGTCGTGCCGAGCACTGGCGCGCAACCGCCGCTATAACGTCGTCGTCGCGCGTCGACGAGACCGGATCAAATTCAATTGCACGCCGTATAACGCGTAACGCCGCCGGTGTGAGAAAGGTATTTCAATTGGATTCATTAAAAAATGTCGAACGATCGGGAATCTGTCATTCGATTACCGGTAGATTTATTCCGGTATCCGGTAAAGTACGAAAGATCCGGGGGATTTAATTCCGCCTGGGCGCCCGACCGTGGCTGTAACAATTGGAAAATAAGGGGAAGGAAATGGAGAAGGTAGAAATTTCGCGGCGGATATAGCGCTGGCGGGATTGCGCGCCAAGGAGTAAGGATCGGCCGCGGGCACTTCCGCACGTCCGCTTTAAAGGATTGACCACGGAAGCAAAGTTATCGAGGAGCTTATCCTTGTCCGTGTTCAGGGTCGTCTTCGAAATCTCGGAGAGGGTCGTGGCCTCGATACGAAAAGATCATCGCGATGATCGTGCTGCCAAGAAAAGCTGAGAGAGCAGTGTGTTTTTATATAGAGAAGACTTCATTTCGCGAAGAGTTCGAAGATGAAGAGAATTTGAAAGATTGGAAATTTCTTCTCATATAATACAAGTTGTTTCTTCAAATAAATTCTAAACGTTATATATTCCATTTTGTTACAAAGCTAATTCCGATTCTATTTTATTGTTTTATTCTATCTTAAACGATAGATGTAATGTAAGAACAAACAAATTTTGTAATATTTAATTTCTTTTATTATTTATTTTATATTTACTTTTTCTACATCACATTAATTCTGCATTAAGCTTTAATAATTAAGATTATTCAGTCATTTATTGCTATATTAATTCTACATCTGTATCTGAATGATTAAAGAAATAATAATTTAGCGCCAGTAATATCATTTGCAAATGGAGCGCAACCAAAATAATGTCACATTTACAACTTTTACAATAAATATCATTGTATGTTTCACACACGATCGGTCGCTTGCATGGCGCTCACGCGTAACATGGCTATATTCAAATCGACTTATCGATTCTACCTCCGGTCGACAACCGTTTCCTAGAACGACCCATTCATGTAAGCGTAGTGTTATGCTTGTATCGTAATCAGGGTCGAGCACCTACCACCCACGCAAAATTGTTTTCCTACAAGCAAGGCTGAAGATAAACCTCAGTTTATTACGCTCGTTCTTCTTCCGTACTCCGTAACGCGCGTACACGAGAATAAATTTCTTATTTTAATCAAAGAGGAGAGAGAAATGTATATTATTAATATAAATATCTCTCACATTCGTGCGAAATTACGGTATCTGAGATATTATTGTAATTCAGAATATATTTTCTACTTTCACTGTTGTATTCTGAATGCTATTTATAAGACTGTATAAGACTCATAATGCTGTTTTCAAAAAAGATATATCTATTTCTTGTTCTTTAATTATAAAAATGCGAATATTTTGTTATTTTATTCTCTTTTTCTATCTTTCTCTCTCTCTCTGCTAAATCTAATTTATCTAAATATCATATCCATTTCTCTTTTATTTTGGTTTAAATTATATTATAATCTCGCTCCACACAAAATGCATTCAATCGGAAAATGAATCACATTATTGACACTTTGTGATTTCGAAGAGATAAACCATATTAATATTCCTGCGTATACAATTATACATACCGTCAGATTAATTTCTGACATAGAGAATTCTTGTTAATAAATTAATCGTTGCATTAATCGTTGCAAAAACTAATAATATCGCATAGCTAATCTATTTTTGTTGATATTTCATTGTGGCATGTAATAGCATATAACATAAACTCACGTCTGATGATATATTGAAAAATTACTACGAGATTTATTGCAACACTACGACACTTTAATGCAGTTGTGACTATAATATATGATGCGTAAGTTTTCTTAGTAACTTAAATCGTACAAATACGAGATACACGTAGCGTATAGTTGTCACTTATAAATTATATGTAAAAGAAACATTTTAAAAAATTTAAAAGGGCAAATAACAATAATAAAAAACGACAAGGTAATTAGTGCACTATAAATTAATGATGCAAGATACATCAGACGATATTCTATAATGAATTAATCAATATTAATAGCTAGCTGTAATTATTCCGTCTTTTTAATGCCAGCATCAAAGCCAAGTTGCAAAGCTTATATATATATACCTGTATATATTGTATATATCAGTATTACTGACTCAAATATTATGTATATATATATGTATGTCTGCTTTGAAGGTGCTTTACAAGTGTACTATTCGCGTCTTTGAGAAGAGATTACTCTGACCATGTATTCAATGATATTAATTATTTGACACGAGATTCGTCTCTTAATAAACGTATCTGGCATTTCATTAATTTCATCTTTCTACATTGAACTTCGTAGTTTATGAATGAATTTTTATGCAATATTCGAGCCTACGTTTACTTTGCTTTTAAAAATATCTCATGCTTATAATTTCTATGTAATCAACATAAAGTCAGTTAAAAAATTATAAAAAATTTAAATGTACTGACGTAATAGATGTTCCTTTTCGTTTTTTTTCCTTTTCCTGGATGGATTCATTTTCAAGGCAGGTAATAGTTTTTAATTCTTCTTTTCCCATGTACTATTAGGTATACAAATTAGTTCGGTCCTTTTTTTGTGTTCAAAAATGTTGACTTAACGCAGCTAAACTGTTGAAATAATATTACAATTAAATTTTAATGTTTAATAACTTCTATTAAAGAAATCTTAATATGCTGGGGAAATTTGTAAATAAATTTATTTATTGCAAAAGATATTATCTCGATTAAGAATCGAACCTAAAATATGAAAATATGTTTCAATAAAATAACACTTATGATCAATAAAATCGATTTGTAAAATATACCAAAAATTTTCCTTTTATTCTGTTAATTATATAATAAGTAACCATACATGTTTGGAAATGTGTATATAACTAAGAACAAGATAAGCTATGTTCACATGTATAGAAATAAATATAATTTAATGTAGTAAAACATTACAAAATATGATTTAATGTTTCTCAAAACCAAAAGATAGTTTTCGATTTACTTTATAAGTTTATTTTATCGAATGCAAATGTTGTTTTATTGAAAAATATTTTTATTGAAATATATAATTTGCAAAATTTTTTTTTGGTATATTTTATAAGTTTATTCTATCGAATGCAAATGTGTAGTTTTATTAAAAAATATTTCAAATAATTTTTATTGTATGTTTTCTTTTGCTTCTGGCGTCACAATCTAAGATAGTAGTAAATGAGGGTATATTAAGTTAGCACCTCAACTATAGTACTCAGGAGTTCTGATTAGAGTTCCCACTTCCTTTTGACGAGACGAAGAGTTCCCTATAGTTAATAACAAGAGTTCCGCTCAATAAACATTTTTTTTACATTTTTTAAAAATGGGGTGCTAACTTTTTATCGAATTTCGAGGTGGAATAGTTCTGAGCGGCTTAATAGCTTCAATTTGCGATTGCCTAGAGTTCCTGATATATAAAAAAAATTTTCGAATAATAAAAAAAAATTAAAAATTTTTGAAAAATTAATTTTTAGATACAATAGTTCT